>NW_027509277.1:0-140000 GCF_048541705.1 Temnothorax americanus
TTTAGAATAGGGCCTTTTCCGAATTTTGATATTTTATTGCGGCTTTCTTGGTAAAAATCTTTATTGTGACTCTGACAGTGATAATAATCAATCGGGGGAGCCCGAAAAATATGTACCTTACCTATTTTTTTATCTATTTTTTTTTTTTAGTATTGTTCAACTTTCCACACAAACGTTCAACGTTCAATTTTCTTTTACTTGAAAGTACACATGCAGGCGGGAGTAAATGGGGGTGGACCTCAGTTTGGATAGATATTTCTCTGGACAGCATTGTACTTTCCACGTCATAATTTTTCGGGTTTTCAACTTTCCACGCAAACCGAGATCCACTCCACTGACCTTCGCCTACATGCGTGTACTGTCTATACACACAAACTGTTTGACACCAAAATGACGAAACAAAATAGACATGATTCACAAATTACTACCGGTTCTTTTCAGGATCAAAATCGGCATTTTTAAGAGCTACTATATCAAGAGAAACGGTAGTGTCTCGCGCCAAGTACACGCGGAGCGAGGACCGACCGTGACTCTTTTACGCGACGCGACGGGTTGCGAGTACCCGTGATGTTGAGATCTCGATAACGAGTGAACGGATCAAGTTCTAAGTAGGCTTGATCGATAGCTTGGGGTCCAATTAGGGGGAGGGGGTTTCTCTCATAATATTCCGCTACGTGCCTTACGAGCGGAGATATTGCGACGCAAAGTCCAAATGTGAAAATTTATTTTTAAGATACTCCTAACGCCGACGTCTGATATGATGACGTCATAATCAGAAACGTTACTTTCACTTTTTCGACGCTGGCGGCGCAGGTATCGCCAGTTTCGATATCGCGCGCGTATTTCGAAATTAGGTCGATAGACTTATCGGTCAGGAGGAAGATTTCTATTTAGGTAAATTAGGTATATATATATATATATATATATATAAATAATATATATTGAGTCAACGCGGAAAAGAAGATTCTCTACGCTTGGCAGAAAGTGCCGCTAGGGAATTTTTAAGTCGATTCTTATGAATCAAGCTTGAATTCGATGTCTAGGTATCCCAGGTTACCGATGACGAGGTCCAGATATTGCGCTCCGTAGTTTTCGGTGTCCAGGTGTAATCGTACGTTGAATGCGATGTCTAGGTGTCCCAGGTTGCCGATGACAAGGTCCACATAATGCGCTCCGTAGTTTTCGGTGTCTACGTGTATTAATACCTTGATTTCGATGTCCACGTGTCCCAGGTTGCCGATAACGGGATCCAGATAGTGCGCTTCATAGTTTTCGGTGTCCAGGTGTAATAATACGTTGAATTCGATGTCTACGTGTCCCAGGTTGCCGATGACGAGGTCCAGATATTGCGCTCCGTAGTTTTCGGTGTCTACGTGTATTTAATATATTGAATTCGATGTCCACGTGTCCCAAGTTGCCGATGACGGGATCCAGATAATGCGCTTCATAGTTTTTGGTGTCCAGGTGTAATCGTACGTTGAATGCGATGTCTAGGTGTCCCAGGTTGCCGATGACAAGGTCCACATAATGCGCTCCGTAGTTTTCGGTGTCTACGTGTATTAATACCTTGATTTCGATGTCCACGTGTCCCAGGTTGCCGATGACGAGGTCCAGATATTGCGCTCCGTAGTTTTCGGTGTCTACGTGTATTAATACCTTGAATTCGATGTTTAGGTGTCCCAGGTTGCCGATGACAAGGTCCACATATTGCGCTCCGTAGTTTTCGGTGTCTACGTGTATTAATACCTTGAAATTGATGTCTAGGTGTCCCAGGTTGCTGATGACGAGGTCCACATAGTGCGCTTCATAGTTTTTGGTGTCTAGGTGTATTAATAACTTTAAATTTAAATGGGTGCGTTTAGCCGATACTTCGCTAGCCTAGCAATCGTGAGCAGTTGCTCGTTTTTGCTCGTTTCCTCTCTTTTTAATCCAGTAAGTCAAAAAAGAGGAAACGAGCGAAAACGAGCGACTGCTCACGATTGCTAGGCTAGCAAAGTATCGGCTAAACGCACCCAATGTAGGACACGTAGATATCGAATTCGAGGTATTAATACATGTAGACACCGAAAACTACGAAGCGCACTATGTGGACTTCGTCATCGGCAACTTGAAACACGTGACCATCGAATTCAAGGTATTAATACACCTGGACACCAAAAACTATAGAGCGCGCTATGTGGACCTCGTCATCGGCAACCTGGGACACCTAAACATTGAATCAAGCTTGATTCATAAAAATCGACTTAAAATTTCCCTAGCGGCAGAATTAAAATTATGTCATGACATAATAAAAATCGCTGAATTAAAATTATGTCTAGACATAATAAAAATTGGACAAAAATTATGTTTAGACATAATAAAAATTGGATGAATTAAAATTATGTCTGACGTAAAAATAATTATCAAAAATATCGATACCTGAAGATATCGGTACATATACAGTTGCGAACAACATTCAGTAAGGACACGCAAATAAAAATAAATAAAGAATTTTACAGTTAACGACTTATTAACATTAATCATGCTTTATTGCGATTATGTTTTATGTTGAAATTGAAAAATATATACAAGGTGTACAATTAAAAGGGTTAATGATTATTATTTTAAAAAACTGAGCAAAATATTAAATTGTTGTTTTCTTTAGAAATAATAGTCCGTAACACTTTTAGCTTCATACCTTGTATTATATACGGTTTATGAAATTATAAGATATATTGTTTATAAGATTAAGTTGCGTAACACTACAAAAAGGCGTGATATCCGTACAAAATTACCTTTTTAAAAAAAAGGTAAAATGAGCGCCAAGTACACGCATAATAGTGTATATGTATTATGTTGTTACCCTGTTATGTTGTTACCTCGAAAAAAACAAAGTGGTAGTATTATACCTCCAAATAGCTTTATCCTGTACATACTGTTTATACAATGCGTAATATACTACAAAAAGGCGTGATATCCGCACAAAATTACCTTTTTTAAAAAAAGGTAAAAAAAGGCGCCAAGTACACGTATAGTAGTGTATATGTTGTTACCTAAAAAAAAAAAGAAAGTGGTAGTATTATACCTCGAAAAAACCTAAGTAACAAGTGGTAGATCTTTATATCTCGAAAAATCTCGAAAAAATCTAAGCAGTAGTATCTTTATTTCCGAAAAATTATAACCCAAGTGATACACGTCACAAAATTATGTTACCTTATCAAAAAGAAGAGTCGCGCTTCAAGTGATCTATTACAATTACAAAAAAGAAATGATATCTCTTTAAGTTAGAGCGCCAATTACAGAAAGAACATGTATATTGCCTCAAAAAATAATTGTTGCACTACATTGAAAAATCTTTACATTGTGTCAATTAGAAAAGAATGTATAATAACAATTTTATAAGATTAAAAAATTTTATTTAAATTTAACAAGGGAATACAAGATATTTAAATACAAAGTTATTTACATGTGTATTTTTTAATGGCCACAAAGAATTACAGAAGTAACAGTACAAAATAAAAATATTTTATTAAAATACTTAAATTTTCTTGTAAAAAAACTTGGCGCTGCTAGACCTTTTAAATAAATAAAAACAACAATAAATAAAAATAATTCAGAGAAGAATACAAGGGGAGTAATATTAAATGATTATCAGCGTGGATGTGGGAGTGAGTGATATGGGTGTGCGTGACTACGCGGACGGCGGATAATGCGGCTTATAATTAAGTATAGAATAAGTTTATTTATTTATTTAAAATTTTGAGGTCTAGCAGCGCCAAGTTTTTTTACAAGAAAAATTTATGTATTTTAATAAAATATTTTTATTTTGTACTGTTACTTCTGTAATTCTTTGTGGCCATTAAAAAATACACATGTAAATAACTTTGTATTTAAATATCTTGTATTCCCTTGTTAAATTTAAATAAAATTTTTTAATCTTATAAAATTGTTATTATACATTCTTTTCTAATTGACACAATGTAAAGATTTTTCAATGTAGTGCAACAATTATTTTTTGAGGCAATATACATGTTCTCTCTGTAATTGGCGCTCTAACTTAAAGAGATATCATTTCTTTTTTGTAATTGTAATAAATCACTTGAAGCGCGACTCTTCTTTTTGATAAGGTAACATAATTTTGTGACGTGTATCACTTGGGTTATAATTTTTCGGAAATAAAGATACTACTGCTTAGATTTTTTCGAGATTTTTCGAGATATAAAGATCTACCACTTGTTACTTAGGTTTTTTCGAGGTATAATACTACCACTTTCTTTTTTTTTTAGGTAACAACATATACACTACTATACGTGTACTTGGCGCCTTTTTTTACCTTTTTTTAAAAAAGGTAATTTTGTGCGGTATCAGTATACCCGGACCTGATTACCAGAGTGCTGCAGGTTTAATTTTGAGGCGCGTTGGCCGCGCGCGCGCGCGGTTGCGCGCCCCCCTCGCAAAGAACACGCACGACACGGCGCACATATCGAAATATGGGGGTCAATCGTAATTCGTATTCCGAACGATGACACTTATAGCGGTCGGCCCAACCCTCCTCCCCATCCGCTCGCCGAACTTCAAGTCTCGCCAACAATGTGGGCCATTCAATCTAGATCGAATCGTGTCGATCCGTTTCCGGTGATTCCACTGATTTCTCGAAGAAGATAATGCGCAGAAACGTTATTTATCTCTTTTTTTTTTGTGAGGGTGATGACCGGTTTTTACAACATTCGAGGCACAATTGCGTAAAACGAGTTAAATCCAAATTTGGGCAGGTTTTATAAAAAGAAACGATACCGTATTACGAGAGTATTGACCCTTCTCGCGAATTTAATGCGCCGAAAATTCATGCCGCAATTACAGAACCGAAATGCTCATTGACTAGGCGACGAATTGTGAGCTCGCGATTTTATCGCGAACTTCATGCGAACATTCGGGGTACGCTTTTTGCGACAATCTCTCCAGATCTGCACCCAGTGTTGCGAAATCTTCGCCCGGACGCTGTCTTCGATTGGTAAATTGGAGATAATAGTTTTGTGTATCGCTTTCCCCGAAACGCAGCTCCAATTTCGCCTTTAACTCCGCGTAAGGGAGGGATTCAATCCCGTCGGCAAAAGAATCAAGCAATAAACGAGCTTTTCCACGTAAACACGATGCCAATACGATGGCTTTTTCCGTCTCATTCCACTTATTCGCGACGGCGATGAGCGAGAATTGCGAAAGAAACTCGCGTAACGGCGCGGGTCCCGTCGTAAGTATCGGGCTTCAATTTAATGCCGCAAAAGATTTGGTCCCCGGACGCGTCTATACTCGCGCCCGTCTCTCGCGTCGCGCTACTCGCGTTTTCGCCCGAAGCAAAATTATTGGAGGGACTTAGCTGTGAGATCCTCTCCTGGATTCGGCGTAGCTCGTCGTCACGCTGCTGCACCATCGCCGCGAATTCGGCCTCTCTCTGCGTGCGCTCCGCGCGCATCTCGCGGATCTCCTGCATCACCGCCTGAAGCGTGATCACCTCCGTCGTCATCTCTAGGATCAGTGGAGGAGTCGCTGCCCGGAGTCGTTTCCTTGTGAGAGCGGTCGAGGTCATATTCCGTTTAGCGCGGCTCGTCTTTCCTCAATCCCGGACGAGCCCCCAAAATGTTGCGCTCGCCGGGTCTCTCACTTTCTCACAAGCACTCGCGGCACGCACTCCGTCTCTCTCACAGAAATAAAGAAAGACTCGTTGTTATTTCCGAAAGGAACTTCTTTAATAAATGGCTCGATAATACAGAGAGCTCGGGATGACACGTCCGAACGTGACGGTATCCCAGCTAAATCTGCTCATCAGGTATAAACAACATCTCGTAGAAAATCAATATTTAATTGAACATCGGGCAATCAATATTTCTAAACAGGCGTTACTAAGGGCAATTCGCATCTTGACGGAAGTCGGCCCGTTGCACGCTTCAGCTCGAAGTCAGAGAAGTATACCGGGCAGCGCGCACGCAACAGTATTATTACACCTAGACACCGAAAACTATGGAGCGCGAAATCTGGACCTCGTCATCGGCAACCTGGGACACGTGGACATCGAATCCAAGGCATTAATACACGTGGACACCGAAAACTACGGAGCGCACTATGTGGACCTGTCATCGGCAACCTGGGACACCTAGACATCGAATTCAACGTACGATTACACCTGGACTCCGAAAACTATGAAGCGCATTATCTGGATCTCGTCATCGGCAACCTGGGATACGTGAACATCGAATTCAAGGTATTAATACACGTAGATACCGAAAACTACGGAGCGCACTGTGTGGACCTCGTCATCGGCAACCGGGGACACGTAGACATCGCATTCAACGTATTATTACACCTGGACACCGAAAACTACGAAGCGCATTATCTGGATCTCGTCATCGGCAACCTGGGACACGTGAACATCGAATTCAAGGTATTAAGACACGTGGACACCGAAAACTACGGAGCGCACTGTGTGGACCTCGTCATCGGCAACCTGGGACACGTAGACATCGAATTCAACGTATTATTACACCTGGACACTGAAAACTACGAAGCGCACTATGTGGACCTCGTCATCGGCAACCTGGGACACGTGAACATCGAATTCAAAAGGTATTAATACACGTAGACACCGAAAACTACGGAGCGCACTATGTGGACCTCGTCATCGGCAACCTGGGACACCTAGACATCGAATTCAACGTACGATTACACCTGGACACCGAAAACTATGAAGCGCACTATCTGGATCCCGTCATCGGCAACCTGGGACACGTGAACATCGAATTCAAGGTATTAATACACGTAGACACCGAAAACTACGGAGCGCATTATGTGGATCTTGTCATCGGCAACCTTGGACACGTAGACATCGCAATCAACGTAAGATTACCCCTTGACACCGCAAACTCAGTCGCGCACTATCTGGATTTCGTCATCGGCAACCTGGGACACGTGGACATCGAATTCAAGGTATTAATACACGTAGACACCGAAA
Organism: Temnothorax americanus; assembly: GCF_048541705.1. NCBI lineage: Eukaryota > Metazoa > Arthropoda > Insecta > Hymenoptera > Formicidae > Temnothorax > Temnothorax americanus. Next base: position 6,983 of record NW_027509277.1, read on the forward strand.
ACTACGGAGCGCACTATGTGGACCTCGTCATCGGCAACCTGGGATACATAGACATCAAATTCAAGCTTGATTCATAAGAATCGACTTAAAAATTCCCTAGCGGCACTTTCTGCCAAGCGTAGAGAACCTTCTTTTCCGTTGACTCAATATTTATTATATATATACCTAATTCACCTAAATAGAAATCTTCCTCCTGACCGATAAGTCTATCGACCTAATTTTGAAATACGCGCGCGATATCGAAACTGGCGATACCTGCGCCGCCAGTGTCGAAAAAGTGAAAGTGACGTTCTCTGTTTGTTACATGTATGTTAAAGAGCGGTCGACGTAGACGACGACGACGTATCTTAAATATAAATTTGCGCATTTGGACTTTGCGTCGCAATATCTCCGCTCGTAGGGCACGTAGCGGAATATTATGAGAGAAACCCCCCCCTAATTGGACCCCAAGCTATCGATCAAGCCTACTTAGAACTTGATTCGTTCACTCGTTATCGAGATCTCAACATCTCGGGTACTCGCAACCCGTCGCGTCGCGTAAAAGAGTCACGGTCGGTCTCGCTCCGCGTGTACTTGGCGCGAGACACTACCGTGTCTCTTGATTAACACTTTTCCGCAAAAAGAGCGTGTACGAATGTTGAAAAACCAAAAACATTTAAACAAAATTAGCGAGGATTCAACGGATATCTATTACAAAAATATTATCGAAAAGTACGAAAATCGAAATTATTCTAAATATCCTGAGGTTTGTCTTGCAGATTTTGCGGCGCACTTAGAACATAAAAATGTATTTCAATTTTTTCGACTTAACTGGCAAACGGGTTTCGTACAATCACAACGTTTCAGCCCTTGGTTTGGGCCCTTATCAGGTGAAAAACTATAAATAACATAACGCAAATTATAACAAGTCAATTTAACATGATTTAGAGGAAGTAAAAAAAATAAAATAAAATAAACTAATAGTACCTATGTCATCTGTAAGACTCGTCGGTTGACATATCACAAAACATCCGTATATGAAATTGTTCTAGAAAAATCATAAAAACTGGAAATAGTGCGTGTTAATAGCGATAAAATGTAATTGTTTTGCAATTACGTTTTGCAATTACGAAATTGTTTAATTTTAGAACATAAAAATTATTAAAATGAAAGTGATAGCGATGATGACTATAGTAAAAATAGTGAAATTAAACAACAAAATAAATTGAAAATTATTAGATTTAATCAATATAAATTGCAACAAGATCGATATAATTATTTCAGAGAACAGGCTTTATTATTTTTACCATGGAAAAATGAATTAAACGATGTGGAGACACAAGATTGTGAGCGAATATTTACATAGAAAATATTCAAATAATAAAAGAGAATAGAAAGAAATACTCAATTATAGGAGATGCAGAAATTAATGAGGCATTAGATCAAGCATAAAAAGATCAGCAAGATATTGAAAATAAAGAAGTAGAATCTTTTATGAAAATTAATGTAGAAAAAGAGCAGGAGGTAGATATATTTACTCAAACTGGTATTGTAGATGGTTCAAATAAAAGTAAAAAGAAAATAAGCAGTCCATCTAAAGTTTTAAAAGAAGAAATAATGAATATACTTCGCGAATTAAATGATAAACAGCGGAAAATTACAATGCACGTTTTACATTGTTTTTAGACTGAAAAGTTACCAATTAGACTATTTATAAGCGGATCTGCGGGTGTGGGAAAAAGCACTGTGATTAATGCAATTTATCAGGTATTGTTAAATTACTTTAATGATATGCCTGGTGAAAATAATAATAAAGTGAAAATATTATTATGTGCACCCTCTGGCAAAGCAGCATTTTTAATAGGGGGAGTAAAAGGGGAGTAAAACATTACACATAGCTTTTGCTTTGCCAGTAACACAATATAGAGGACAAATGCCAGACTTGTTAGAAGATGTAACTAATACTATACGAGATAATTTATTTGGATTAAAATTATTAATTATAGACAAAATATTGATGGTGGCTAGTACGATGTTCAGTAGAATTAATACACGATTAAGACAAATAATAGGTCAAAACAAAAGCTTTGGTGGGGTATTTGTTTTGATGGTAGGAGATCTTTATCAATTATCACTGGTTATGGATACTTCGATATATCTCCCACCTAAATCATGCATGTTAAACGGTTTTTCAGAAAATGTATTATGGAACAAATTTGAATTATTTGAATTAACGGAAATAATGAAAAAAAAAAAAGATAAAAATTTTATTGAAGCACTTATCAATCTTGCGAGAGGAACAATGTCTAAAAACAATATTGATCTAATAAGATCCAGAGAAGCAACAAATGACATTCCTATAAGATTCCTATAGACGCCATAAGATTATATGCTGACAATCGCTCGGTGGATATTTATAATAAATTGAAGATAGATTTTAAAGATGGAATTGCTTATGAATTTAAACCAATAGACTCAGTTTTAGAAAAGGTAAATAGTAAAACGAGAAATAAACTGCTAACAACATTAAAAAATAAAAAAAGAACAAAATGCAGTGGTTTAGATTCTAAAATCACATTAAAAATTGGAATCAATTATATGATAACCAATAATGTAGATATTGCAGATGGTTAATGGAGCCTGTGGAATTTTGAAATATATAACACTAGCTGACCCGGCGAACTTCGTACCGCCTAACCTCCTTCCCGCTCTCTCTCTCTCTCTCTCTCTCTCTCTCTCTTTCTCTCTCTCTCTCTGGATGGGCGGGGGGGTGGCATGTTATGTTAACAAGTCACTTCAAGTCAAAATTCTAGCTACCTCTAGCAATCTTCATATTAATTCACCTGAGTACATGCTCATCGAACTACGTTTCCCAGATGGTCAATCAGTATTATTCGCGTCCATCTACAGAAGACCTAAAGGCCTTTTCTTGCATGACTTTGTTGAGTCTCTAGCTGGATTCTCACATCTTTACAAAAATATAGTCATAGGGGGAGACCTAAATTGTAATTTATCCTCTGATTGCTATGAAGCGAATTATCTGCGTGCGCTTATGTCTAGTCTATCTTTGCATATTATCAACTCTGAACCTACCTATCATACGTCTACCTCAGATTCATGGCTCGATGTTTTGGCTGTGGATGATGCAGCCAAAGTTTCATCATTTACGAAATCTTCGTGCCCGTTCATTGCTGGTCACGATATTTTGGAATTGTCTTTATCAATTAATGTTAGTCTTGTATCTCAACGCTCCATGTCTCGACGAAACTTCAAAGACATTGATGCTTCTGAATTTGTTGAACAACTTAGATCTATTGCTGATGTGGTTCAAGCTGAGACTGGCGAGCTGTCTGACACCAATGTTGACGGTTTCTGCAACGTGCTGTCTCGCAATTTGTTGCAGACTCTTGATGTGTTTGCTCCCATGAAAGCATTCGCGGTCAGAAGGCCTCCAGCACGATGGCTTACGTCGGAATTGGTGGCTCGTATGCGTGTCCGCAATCAGTTATACAAACAGGCTAAACGTTCCCGCTCTCTATTGGGCTACGCGACCTACAGACTTTTCCGTAACCAGCTGAATGCGGATATCAAGCGTGCTAAGAGTGATTTTCATTACAACTCACTCATCAATATTACTGATCCGGCTAAATTATGGCGGGAATTGGCTCGGCTGGGACTTGCGAAATCGACTCTTATTTCTCCGTTACATTTTTTTACGTCTAATCAGCTTAACCTATACTATGCTTCGGTTTCTAATGCCCAGCCTCCTTGCATGTATTCTGATTATAGCTCGGCCATTGCTCTAGTAGGCCCTCCTGTTAATAGGCCTGAATTCGTTTTCTCTTCTGTCTCACCTCGCTCTGTTTTTGAGGCTATTTCTGAGAAGCCTCTTCATTCATATGCATCTGGTGCCGACGGTATTCCTTTGTATGTTTTGCGTATTGCTTGGCCAATTATCTCGTCATGTTTGACGTCTTTGCTGAATCGATCTCTACATTCTTCTGTGTTTCCGTCTGAGTGGAAGAGAGCTTATATTCGTCCACTCTCAAAAATTCGAACACTTCTTTCTCCGTCTGACACTAGACCGATTGCTAACTTGCCAGAACTGTCTAAAGTATTCGAGAAGATTGTGGCTGCACAAATACTTGACTATTTACACGAGCATGACATCCTCAATCCCAGACAGTCTGCGTATCGCTCGAGTTATAATATTCAGTCAGCTCTTCTACGTGTTTGCAACGACATCAAGCAGGGAATTGATGAAGGTTTAATCACTATTATGATTCTCTTTGATTTCAGCAAGGCGTTTGACACTGTTCCCCACTTACTGCTACTTATCAAGCTTAAAGAAATTGGCTTTTCTGTTGCAGTCCTAAACTGGATATTCTCGTATTTAACTGGCCGTTCTCAAGCGGTTATTGACGATGCTGGGAACCTCTCTGATTGGGTATTTACCTCATCTGGAGTCCCGCAAGGTTCCGTACTTGGCCCTCTCTTGTTTATATTATTCATTAATGACATAAGTAAAATTTTGCGTTATGTGCTTCACATGATATTTGCTGACGACATTCAAATTTATCTTTCATGCTCACCTGCCAACATTTTACATGCCTTGGAACTAATTTCGAGAGATGCCAACGCCATTTTTAACTATGCCAATTCCAACGGTCTCAAACTCAATCCTGCAAAGTCAAAGGTCATCATATTTGGCAGTCAAGCGTATGTAAACGGCATCGATCTTGGCAGTACACCGCCTATTGTCGTAAACAACACGCCTTTACCTTATGTGAGTGAGGTACGGAACTTAGGTGTCATCCTCACGTCCAATTTATCCTGGACGAATCATATCTCGTTGGTTTCGCAGAGAGTCCATCATGCTTTATACAATCTGAAATACAATAAAAACTCTCTTTTCACCAATCTCAGGATCAAGCTCGTAACAACCTTGATCATACCGCATATTGACTACTGTTGCCTTGTATACCATGGTCTGACCAAGGAACTGAACACCAAGTTGCAGAGACTTGTCAATTGTTGTATTCGGTTCATTTACGACCTTAAGCGAAATGAACACATTACTCCATATCGACGTAGGTTGAATTGGCTTTCCGTTGAAAATAGACGGTACTACTTTCTTGGATGCCAGATTTATCGTATCCTGCACTTGAGCTCACCATCATACCTGCGTGAACTTTTTACTCCGCCTGATCCTACTCTTAGGAAGTCTGACCGGCTTGCTTCATCTTTTGCTCAAACTTTTCATATTCCTGCTCATAGAACAATCGCCTATAGATCCTCTTTCCAGCTTTCCTCCATTTACTTCTGGCATTCTCTTCCTAACTCAGTTACCTCAGCATCGTCTTTTGCATCATTTAAAAGCCTACTTCGCATGTTCTTGCTTTCATCTGAGTCGGACGTATGAGTCTTGTGTTCTTTCTTCTTTTTTCTTCATTGTTCTGTGCACTCCCTATTTTTGTATAATATTGCGTTACCCTATTAGGTTTTAAGTTGCGCTAGTCCTTAAGTTGCGTTAGCTATAAGTTTGTTTTAGTATATTACTTTGTCTGAGAGTGAGCATATGCTGTTGTAATCAGACATTGTTGTCTTTTTTGCCCCTTAGCCATTGCTCGGGCATAATTAAACGTATCAATCAATCAATCAATCAATCTCCCTCTCTCCCTTTCTCCCTCTCTCTCTCTCTCTCCCTCTCTCCCTCTCTCCCTCTCTTTCTCTCTCCCTCTCTCCCTCTCTTCCTCTCTCCCTCTCTCCCTTTTTCCTTCTCTCCCTCTCTCCCTCTCCCTCTCTCTCCCTCTCTCCCTCTCTCCCTCTCTCCCTCTCTCCCTCTCTCCCTCTCTCCCTCTCTCCCTCTCTCCCTCTCTCCCTCTCTCCCTCTCTCCCTCTCTCCCTCTCTCCCTCTCTCCCTCTCTCCCTTTCTCCCTCTCTCTCTCTCTCTCCCTCTCTCCCTTTCTATTTCCCGAAAAATTGAAGAAATTAAAAAAAACGGTTTCTAGAATATATGTAACGAAAAACTATATAGCCTATAGCATGCCCCGCCGGGCGTCGCCCCGGAGAGCATGTGTATTTAGACACGCACATAGTCTCTCTCTCTCTCTCTCTCTCTCTCTCTCTCTCTCTCTCTTTCTCTCACCCCTCACCCCTCTCTCCCTCTCTCCCACCCTGTATGTATTTTTTCTATGTATTTGGATATCTTTCTAGAAATAATTTTTTTTACGTGAAAAACGTTTTTTTTTAATAGTTATTTTGCTATTCCGGAAAATTCTACCCCTACTTCATATACAATACTTTCAAAATCTGTCCAGCCGTTCTTGAGTTATAAATGGTGTAACTAACCCGACTTTGTTTTATGTATATAGATTTATAGATTTAAACCAGGTACGGTAAAACCAGTAAAAATATGGCTAGATTTTAATAATGATAAGGTTGAGCAAAGACGACCGTACTTAAAATATATGAGTGAAAATTGTATGGAAATGTGTTTTGTTCCTTTATCACAAATTTCTGTAACATTGAATGTTAATGATAGAATGGGGTACCAAATAATAAGAGAACAGTTCCCATTGCACTTACACCTGCTGAAGCTTTAACAATTCATAAAAGCCAAGGACAAACTTATGAGAAAGTATGCATTGATTTGAAAAATAATTATCGTATGACGAGATCATTGTTGTACGTAGCACTAATTGTAAGTAGAGTAACTAAAATATCAGATTTATACATTTTGGGTCATTTTACACTTCCAAAAAAACCATTCCCAGAAAATTCTTTGGAATTGGAAATAAAAAGACTTAAACAAAAGAAAATTTTAAAATTAGCGTACTCAAAAGTAATAAAAAAAAAATATTCTAAAAGTTAAAGGCTTTTGATCGCGTATAAAGCTGGGTCTAATCAACCAAATCTTAAAGAATTATATATAAAATAGGGGTAGAAAAAATATTTTTTTTAGGCAGAAATCGGTAACTCTTTCACCAATTTTCGCGAAATTCAAAACAACCTTCCTTTAATGATACTTGCGATCTATCCATAAAAAAAATTAAGCTCGATATCTCAAAATTTGTGGAAATTAGGGCAATCTTGTAAATTTTTTTAGATAAAAATCGGTAACTTCTTTATTATTATCGACCCAACTGGCCAATTGAAACAAGATTGCACAACGTTTCGACCGAATTCCGGTCCTTATCAAGTGCTTTAATTTAGGTTACACCGATCCGCATAACAAATTTAATTGCATCATTGACGTGGTGTCCTGACAACGTCAAGACAAACGCAAAACTAAACAGAAGAGAAAATAATACATTTAACAATAGAAAACTATACAAATAAATGATTTGAAGAGAGATGGAATTACATCACTACAAAAACTGATCTCAGCCTTCCACAATTCTTGAGTGCCGTAGACTTGATCCTTAGTTCTACTAGTTTTATGTTCAACGGCCAATTTTATGAACAGATCTTCGGAAGCCCGATGGAGTCTCCCCTCTCTCCCATCTTGGCTGACATGGTCATGGAGGATTTAGAGAAGCATTGTATACAGCGGCTCAGTTTCAGGATATCCTTTTTCAAACGATATGTGGATGATATTTTCGCGGTTGTTCCCAGGTCGGGTATTGGTGAATTATTAGACAGTTTCAACAATTACCACGATAGATTAAAATTCACTTATGAAATAAAAAGCAATGGTAAATTGAGTTTCTTTGATACCACGGTCATCCGCGAGGGAGGCGCATTGCTCACGAATTGGTTCCGTAAACCAATTTTCTCGGGCCGGTATATAAATTATTTTTCAAACCATCTTATGAAATATAAAATTAACATCGTAAGGAATTTGGTTGATCGGGCGATTATTCTGTCCGACGCGCGGTTTCACAAGTCTAATATTAGTGAAATAAAAAAGATCCTTATTAATAATTGTTACCCGAAGAAAATTGTTAATAAATATGTCAATGTCCGACTTGGTGAATTGCGAAATCGTAACAACAATGATCCTGTCAGTAACGAAGTAACCCAAGATCCTCGAAGGTGCATTACTGTACCTTACATAAAGGGCCTTAGCGAGAATGTTAGCCGTACAATGCGAGATATGAACTTTAGAGTTCTTCACACCATCCCGAAGAGATTGTGTCATTAGAAAGGGCAAGGACGGGTTGCCGAATCTCAGCCAGACAGAGTTAGTTTATAAGATTGATTGTGCAAATTGTGATGCGGTATATATTGGCCAGACAAAAAGGCATTTAGAAACACGCATCAAAAAACATCGATGTGATATCAGGAAAAATGTAGATAATCATTCGGTTGTGAGCAAACACCGTCTTGCACACAATCATGATTTCAAGTGGCAGCATCCAAAAATTTTATACAAAGAAAAACATTAAAAAAAAAAAAAAGAAATATCGGAAATGTTTTTTATTAAAAAACATGATTGCACAATCAATTTACAAAACGATACTGAGAGCCTGCCATCTATTTATAACCGTGTCATTGGTATTACTTAGTCGGCCCTGTATATTCGGTTCTGCTCGTTTTTCCCACCAGAGCACCTTTTGCTATCCGCGGATTACGTTTGACAATTTCATTTTGCTTTGACTGTCTTACTGTTTGGACGTTGTGCCTCGATATGGCTTGTGACGTTTTGATCTCACCGTTTGTTTTGGAACGCATAAGAATTGTAAGCTTTTAACTGATTTTTACAGTGTTAATTAATTTATTGTTTTTGACCAGCGCGATATTATAACGATTTTGTATAGTTTTCTATTGTTAAATGTATTAATTTATTGTTTTTGACCAGCGCGATATTGTAACGATTTTGTATAGTTTTCTATTGTTAAATGTATTATTTTCTCTTCTGTTTAGTTTTGCGTTTGTCTTGACGTTGTCAGGACACCACGTCAATGATGCAATTAAATTTGTTATGCGGATCGGTGTAACCTAAATTAAAGCACTTGATAAGGACCGGAATTCGGTCGAAACGTTGTGCAATCTTGTTTCAATTGGCCAGTTGGGTCGAAAATAAAACGACTTATTTTGAATTATTCGCTGGCGACGGAAATTGTTTTGTTTCTTTATTATTAACAATTTTTATTAATTCTATTATATTCTTCAATTTTTTTACCCCTATTTTATATATAATTCTTTAAAATTTAATTAATCAATTCCTAAGTTATAGAAATTTTAGTAAGTTTGGCTGTTTTTTTAACAGAAATTGGTAACCCCTTTATTATTAACAAAATTTATTAATTCTATTATATTCTTCAGTTTTTTCTACCTCTATTTCATATATAATTCGTTAAGATTTGGTTAATTAGTTCTGGAATTATAGAAATTTTGGTAAACTTAGTTACTTTTTTAACCGATATCGGTAACCCCTTTATTATTAACAATTTTTATTAATTCTATTATATTCTTCAGTTTTTTCTACCCCTATTTTATATATAATTCGTTAAGATTTGGTTGATCAGTTCTGGAGTTATAGAAATTTCTGTAAATTTGACACAGACATACACACATACCGACATTTTTTTTAATGCAATATTTCGACGTTTTAAAACACTGAACATATTGACATTAAAAACTCAAAAAACAATCTTTTCTTTGGTTTCTTCTATCCCTATTTTATATATAATTCTTTTAAATTTGGTTGATTAGAGCCAACTTTATACGCAATCAAAGGTTCATATACGAATTTACGAAAACAAAGCTTCCTCTATGCTGAGGAAACAAAATATACTAAAAATTATATACCAGAACGTACAATCTTTGAATAAAAATATTATCAATATAAATTGTGATAAATGGTATAATCAAGCCGACCAATTAATTTTTTCGGAAACACAAACAATAGCAAAAGATAATTTTACATTGGAAGGATTTAATATTATTTTTTGTTCAGATAATTATGATAATCGTTTAACAAGTGGAATAATATTGTTACGCCCGTGCTGGACACTGAGTAGAGAAGTCGGGGAAAGCTGTGAAGCGCGCTCCTTGACAACGGGAGTTTGTTTATGGATTTATGATTTTCTGTCTGGCGGATTTTTGAAATCCGCACGCGTTCTGTTTTACGAGTTTAGAGTAAACGCATTTCTTAAATTCTTTTGAGTTCTCTTTCCTTTTGCGAGTTTCGCAAAATACGTGCGCGAGTGTGGAGTGCGCGATAGTGTTACGGCGGCGAACTTACTCGACGAGCGTAACAATATGTTTTATAAAAAAAGAACTAAGCGGAAATATTTTAATGGACATATTTAAAAAAATGAAACAATAAATGGACAACATCGACATATTGACTTAATACTGCTAACTGTAAATGAGGTGCAAGTCATTACAGGTTATAAGTCACCATCAGTAACTAATACAGCATTTACCTATGAATTAAGTAATATTTTGAGCAAATTATTATTAGTAGTAGTAGTAGTAGTACAGAAGTGGGAGGTACCACCAAGGTCCCTATCGGCCACTAGATCTAGCTGATCCTCTGTGCCTTCCCACTCGTTTTCTTTGCTAGGTCTCGAGATACAGTCTTGAACCTTGTACCAGGTTTATCAAATCTGTAACCCTAGCATTTTCTAAATTCTGGGGGGTTAAAAACATACTCCGCCAGGTTTTGTATCTTTTGCATATAAATGCCGGGCATTGGCATATTATATGTACGTTGTCTTCTTTCTTGTCTCCGCAAAGGCGACATGCCTTTTGCTCCGCAAGCCCGAGATTAAAAAGGTGTGCTCTGAGTAAGGCAGAGTGACCAGTGAGCAGTCCCAACGCCATTCTCAGTTTCTGTTTACTTAGCGCCAGTAGTTCTTTGGCCCTACCTGGTCTGCTGTCTTTCATCAAAGTCCTGGCCTGGCGGCAGGTTTTTAACTTCTCCCACCTGGCCAGGTGTTCCCTTTTCAGGCGACCTTTGATGATTTTTTTGCCTACTGCAAAGGGTATTCCCGTCACCTGGCCAATTGGTGCTTCATTAGCTCCCTTCTTGGCCAGCATGTCTGCGGTTTCATTCCCGGGTATTCCTTGATGCCCAGGCACCCATACTAACGTGACTTTGTTAGGCCCGCATAGTCTTTCTAATGCTAGATTGCAATCCCAAACCAATGCTGATTCAGTAGTTGTTTTTGCCAGCGCTTGTATGGCTGCTCTATTATCCGAGCAGATGTTTATCTTCTTTCCCTTTGTATCTCTGTTTAGCAGGTATTCCGTGCACTTTAGGATAGCCAGTATTTCAGCTGTAAAAACAGTTGAGTGGCTTCCCACAGGAATACTTTCCCTGTGGTTTTCCTTCGGCCCGTAGAATCCTGCCCCGAAGCAATCATTAATGCCTGACCCATCAGTGAACCATAGGTCCACATTGGGATCCCCGACTCCCTTCAGGTCAGACCAGTCTTTTCTAGTTGGTATTCGTATTTTGAAGTGCTTTACCAACTGGTATTTTTTAAGAATTATATCTTGTTTTGAAGTGAAAGGGTGTTTCTGGAACAGGTCGAGCCTTGTGTGTCCCAATCCTGTATTTCTCCATTCTCCCTGACACTTTAGTCTGTATGCTGTGTTCCTTGCTGAGTTTACCACGGCCAGGTCCAGTGGAGGCACACAGAGTGCAATTTCTAGCGCCTCTGTGGGGGTAGTCTTCATAGCCCCTACTGCAACCCTTAGGTAGCTACCTTGTAGGCTTTTCAGAAGGTTCTTTGCTTCCACTTTCTCTGTTCTGGGCCACCAGATCACAGATGCATAAAGTAGTCTCGGTAACAGTACCGCTTTGTACAACCATAGTGCTATGGGAGCTTTGATGCCCCAAGACTTTCCCATGGCTCTTTTACACATCCACATGCATGTGTAGAATTTTTTCCTGCTCTCTGCAAGGTGTACTTTCCAGTTAAGTCTGATACCTGTATGTAGTACCAAGTATTTCACTGAGGTTGTAAAGGGGATTACCTTCCACCAGAGCTTAAGAGGCTCAATGGGTTCTGGTTTATATTTCCTAGTGAAGACCATTATATTTGTTTTTGATGGATTAACCATCAATCCCTTGGCCTCACATCATTTTTGGACGATCTTTAGGGCATCTTTCATGCGGTCCCTTAGGGTATCTAAGAAGGATTCTGTGATCACTATAGCTACGCCATTCGCATAGCCACAAGTCAGGAATTCCTTCTTTTGTAGTTTCACCAAAAGATCATTGACTACTAGGCACCACAGCAGAGGGGACAGAACCCCACCCTGCGGGCACCCCTTGCTTGGTTTACCAGTGATACTAATATTACTTTGCGTGACTGTTAGGTTCCTCCCCGCCAGCATATCCTCCACCCAGTCTACTAGCGGTTCCGGGGCCCCATGTGCAATCATTGCTTCCTTAATGGCCTTGTTCGAGGTGCTATCAAACGCCCCTACGATGTCCAAGAAGGTTCCAATAGCGTATCCTTTCGCCTCCAGCTGCGTCTCTATCTTGCCTATCAGGTGGTGTAGGGCAGTTTCCGTAGACCTGCCCTAACTGTAGGCATACTGAGCACTGGCTAGAGGGTGGTCCGCTAATGGTCCATCCTTGAGAAACCTATCAATTAGCCTCTCCAAGGTCTTTAATAGAAAAAAGGTCAAACTGATGGGTCTATAATCCTTGGCTTTAATGTGTCCATTTCTGCCAGGCTTAGGTATGAAGACCACTCTAGTGGCTCTCCATGCTTGCGGGACATGTCTCAGAGCTATGCTTGCCCTAAAAATTTTAGTCAATGGGCCTACCAGCTCTTCGAGTCCCTCCTGTAGGAGCAGAGGGAGTACGCCGTCCGGTCCCGGAGCCTTATAGGGCTCAAAGGAGCGAACCGCCCACTCCACCGCTTGTGGATAAACCACCTTTGCTGCCAACGCCCAGGCCCTGGGCTTATAAACGGCCCTAGGTTGTCGTTGTTTCTCCGTGGCTGAAGAGGATTTTTGAAATCCCGGGAAGTGAACCTCCATGAGATGATTCAAAGTCTCCTCAGTTGTTTCTGTGAATTCTCCATTAGGGAGCTTGAGACAGCTCCACTGTGGGTCACTCTCTTTGCAGAGGATCTTGCAGAGTCTGGATGCTTCTGGAGCACTCTCAATCCCCTCACAGTAACTCCTCCACCCCGTTCTTTTGGCGTTGACTATCGCCTTTTTGTAGTCTCGCTGGGCAGCCTTATGCTTTTCCCAGGCTTCCAACGTATTTACATTTTTAGCCCTATTGAAGAGCCTTCTTACCCCGGCCCTGAGCCTCGATAGCTTTGCATTCCATTATGAGGCACCGGCCGAGGCATTTCTTGGCCTCAATGGGCAATTTAGTTCAAAGGATTCCCCGATAGCGTCGCTTACGAAGCTCGCTGCGATCTCCAGGTCCTCCTTTGTATGGAATTTGGTCGGCGCATTTTTTAGCCGACTGACCAAGTCGGCTCTAAAGCCCTCCCAGTTTGTTTTCCTGGAGTTTCTCCCCCACTGTTCATCTTTCTGTAAGTTCACAAGGTCAAAGCGGATCTGTCTGTGGTCGGACCCTGAAGGTTCATTTGAGACCCTCCATCCCGCCACCAGATCCACCACACCCCTCGTGCACAACGTAATGTCTATCACTTCCTGTCTTCTAGAGTCCAGGAAAGTGGGTTCTGTTTCTCTATTTAAGATTTGTAAGTTAGTGCTCATGATGAAGTCAAGTAGGCTCTCCCCTCTTGGGTTTATGTCGGAGCTTCCCCACACCAAATGGTGTGAGTTCGCATCACAGCCCAAGAGGAGCTCTAGTCCCCTTTCTTTCGCATAAGTTACTAGCTCTATCATGTTTCTTTGGGGGGGGGTAGTTCCTCCGAATCGTAGGGCATGTAAACAGACCCCACTATCAGGTCCCTGACCCCTCCATTGTCTGTATTGAGTTTCAGCCTTACAGCTACTAAATCGCCGTCGCTGAATTGTGGTAATAGACAGGCATCCAGACCTTTCGCCACAATACAGGCTCTTGGTCTTTCTGTGTTGTCTGCTTTGAACAATTTACCACAACCTCCAAGGCCCTTAATGTGTCCTTTGACGAGCCACGGCTCTTGGATGAGGAATAAATGCTTTGTGTGCATCACAGCTGCGCACCTGGCTAGAACCGCCGAGGCGCTTTTGCTGTGATGCAAGTTGATTTGAGTGAAAGGGATATTAGAGCCTGCCATCGATTAGGCAGTCTCCGATCTATCCTCTTTCCTTCCTAACTCCCCCCTGCATTCCCCCCAGGCAACCTAACTGTCGCCTGGCTGAGTCCGCAGAAGGGTTTAAAGTTGAGCGCTTTAAGAGCACTCAACGCTCCCTCCCCAATAAGGGCAGCGAAGTGGGTGCTCGTAGCATCCCTACTTTCGCTACCCCTCGCGACCACCCAATCCGCGGCTTGGAGACCCTCATTTTGTCTGTCAAGTAGCTCTATCGCTTCCTTGACAGGCATCTTAGGGTCCTCTACATGCACTACCACTCGATGCCGCCTAGGCAGCTCATCGAGCCGCATCGCACGCAGCCGGACCCTGTTAAGGTCTATTACCGAAGTTAGGCTTCGAAGCCACCCTTCGGTTTCTACATCGGTGCAGTTAAAAATGACTGCACCGTCCCTATCTGAGGTGCCCTTGCAGGTGGGAGCTTTAGTACCTCTCGCAATGCTCAGGATACTTCCCCTCACCTTTTCCTTCAAGAGAGCAACCTCTTGTTCGTCCAGCTTTCGTTCGGGATACTCCATGGGAACCATGGCCACCCTCACTAGGCCGGATGTTATCTAGGTAAAAGTCCTCTGATCTGAAGTGATTTTAGGCCTTTTGCCCAGCTGTGCAATGCTGGGACTGGGTGTGCTCTGTTCCGATCTGGGACGTTTGCCCATCCCAGCGGAAGCTCGCTCCCCCGTCTCCAGCGCTGCTGCAGAAGCGGAGTTCGGTTCTGGAGCGGGCTTTTCAGCGCCGCTGCTCCCCTCCATCTGCTTCTGTTTTTTGTAGCGGCGACGTGCCGCTCCACTAAATTTTTTCCGGTTTTTACCAGCTTGTGGTTGGGCCTCATTCGGCTCCTTCCCCAAGCTGCCCGGTCTATTTTCCTCAGGTCGCTTGCCACCTACTAAGGTGGCCACGCCCTGGAGGACCTCCTCATACTCTGAATTTAATTTATTTGGCATTTTGTTTTCACGAGTACCGCGGTCGCGCGATCTCACCCGGGCAGAGCCGCGAATGCCCGGGGCTTGGCTGCCCCCGAAGGGGTTTTTCCCGGAGGTCGCCCGGTTTCCGGGAGGCACCGTTAGTGACGCAACACCCCCTGCGCCATGCAACCATCAGCACGGTTGCTCACACCTTGGCTTGGGGGGTTCCTTTTGGTCGGGCGCGCCCGGCTACACCCCTGAGCGGGTGATCCTCGTGCGCGCCCTTAAGCCCCCCCACCCGCCCCAGGGCGGCCTCCCCCAGCCCCCGAAAACACCAGGTCCACCGAGCGGGCCCGTCGTCCCCCGCATCCCGCGAACCACGAACATTTGCCCCGAGGCTTCGGCAAGGTAGGAACCCATCGGGGGAGGAGCAAATTATTAGTTAATGAAAAGATTATAATAGGTGATTTCAACTACAATTCGTATAATGATGGAGGATTTTTAGAAAAACATTTAGAAAAATTGAATTTTAAACGTGCGCTTCCAACGCATGTTTCAACCACAAATTTTATTGCGCAAATCGATGTAATATTTATATTTGATTAAATATTTAATTACACTGCTGGAGTGTACGAAACTTTTTTCTCAGACCATAAACCTATTTTTATTGTATTAAACGAACAAAGTGAAATACCAATAGCAAATGTGCAGACTGTGTTTGATGAAAATTATCTTTCTAATAAGAATAATAAATATAATTCACAAAAACTGTTAATCAACATTACAAGTCACACACTAGTGAAAAAAATACGAATGTAGCAAAAAAATGTATAATGTTAAATGATAAAATTGAAAATAATGATTTTAACATAGATAATCTTATTTATATATTATCACAAATAATTGAAGAGAACGTGTTAGAAGAAAATTCGTGGTTAAATGATCGACCTTTAAATGAAATTATGATGACAATAGAAAGAAATACTACATTTTATCGTGTTGATGTTCTTTTCAGAATAAATTTACATTGGATTGAACCGATCTTTACTTCCGATGTTCAGATTGTCGGAGGTCAGCTTTGCGGTAACCACTGGCACTGTATTTATTATGATGGTTTAATGCTTCATACATATGATAGATTGTATTTTGATATTCATTCTTATTACAATCTAACATTATTTGAACAAAAATACATTGAAAAACGATACTTTAATCTGGAACAAAATAATATGTTTGAAAAAGTAACCAAGCAGCCAGATCTTGGGTAATTATTTACAAAAAGACCCCACTCGCCAATGACCTTGACCTTGACATATGTTGTCAAGGTCACCCTCCTGAGTGACTTTCAGAAGGTTTTAGCCGGCGGTCGCTATTCGATAAAAAGTTATTAACAAAAAAAGTTTGGAAAATATAGCAACTATTTTGAGTATTGGAAGGCATAAACGACTAATATTACGCTTTTTTTTAAAGCAGAGAATACTTTATTTTGCGAGAAAGTCGCTGCTTTACCAAAACACAACATTTAAAGCAGTAAATTGTTGATAAATTGAGGTCTTTTTGTTAAAGCAGAAAATACTTTATTTTGCAAAAAAATCGCTGCTTTACCAAAACACAACATTTAAAGCAGTAAATCGTACCTATGTAGATAAGTTAGTCAATCATCTGTGTGAATATATGTGGCGATATACAATAAACGAGCTCGTAAAGCACGCCACGAACCCGTGAGAACTCGTCTCGCATGAAAATTGTAAACACAGAACATAAACACAATCTTTTCAAGAAATACAATCTTCCAGCATATTTAGTTTTGGTGTAGACGCTAAAAGGCAATCATGTTTCTACATGAATTTCTTACATTTATCATATGATTACGCAGCCCTGATTAGGTTTTTGTGCGAAAAAGGAGTTATTCGCAATCGCATTACGTGCCCAAAATGTAGTAATATTATCGAACTCGATTTTGATAATAAATCATTAAAATTTAAATGTCAAAACAAGTATTATATCGAACATTGCAAGAAGAAAAAGCGACGAGTTGTTTGTACGTTTGGGGAAAGTGCTTTAGCTGGCACTTGGTTTTCCCAGGGACATCTTGGAATAGTGAAAACTTGCAGATTCATCGCTTATTTTTTAATGATTCGGCCACCACGCCAAATATTTCTTCAAGAACAATTGTGTTTATCTTCACGCAGTGTTGTTGACTGGACCAACTTCTGTCGGGAGGTAAGTAAAATAGAAAGTTATTATACTTTAAAGCGCTGTAAATATTTTGTCATTTTTAGGGAAAAATCGTAAAGTTGCTGTTTTATAATTGTATAATTGCTATCTATAATTGTTTTACATAAGTTATAACTTTTTAATCTAATATATTTTTCCAATTTTTTTTGTTAATTTTTTAATTATGACTGCTAGTGTAATAAAAATGTCCTATTACAGTTACTTCAGCAGTGGATTATAACTGACGAAGAATTACTTGGTGGGTCAGGCGTGATCGTCGAGATTGACGAAGCAAAAGTAGGGAAACAAAAATATAATAGGGGACGAATCATCAAAGGTCAGTGGGTATTCGGTGCCATTGAACGAGTCAGTGGCAAAATGTTCATCGTGCCCGTCAAAGATCGCACCAGTACCACTCTCGTCGACATCATTAAGCGTCAAATTGTTCCTGGCTCAATAATTTATTCTGATTGTTGGCGTGCATACGACACTCTGCGTAATTATGATTACATCCATTACGTGGTTAATCATACCGAAAATTTTGTGGACCCGCAAAATGGTGTCCACACCCAAAATATAGAACAATTATGGAGGGATATGCGAGGAGCAATACCTCGATTTGGCATTGTGGAAGAACATTACGTTCACTACTTGGCAGAATTTGTCTTAAAAAAAAAAAAACACTTTCAACGAAAGAATTGATGCTTTCTTTTGTATTATGCGTAGAATGTATCCGCTGTAAAATTAATACACATAATAAACATTAATTAATTACGAGCACTGTCTAGTTCATTATATATATATATATATATATATATATATATATATAAACAATCTTGTAAAGCGCGTCACGAACCCATGTGGCACCTCGTTTCGCGTGGAATGTGTATGCGTGAACTATTTCGACATATATATTAGTCATTATTGCTTTCCAATACTCAAAATAGCTGCTATATTTTTCAAACTTTTTTTGTTAATAACTTTTTAATAAAAAACGACCGCCGGCTAAAACCTTCTGAAGGTCACTCAGGAGAGTGACCTTGACAACATATGTCAAGGTCAAGGTCATTGGCGAGTGGGGTCTTTTTGTAAATAATTACCAAAATATTTAATAGATATGCCAAAAATGCGTAAACATTGTCTGAGAATCATAGAAGAGAAAATATTACCCTTCTCGAAAGAATTAAAAAAACGACAATTGCATAATGATAATATTTATATTGCATATTTACACTGCACTGCATATTTACACTGTAAATACCATTAAAATTAACAATAAAAAAAATAAGCCACAATAATGTCTACAGGACAGAAAATAAAATCTAAACATTAAATAATATCGGAATTATATTACACCCAAAATTAAAAAAAAGTTAAAGTGCGCAAAGAGCAGTGATTACTGTAAAAATACATTCTGCGCAGGGCGCAGTAGTATTATGAAAATGCATTCTGCGCGGAACGTAGTAAAATTGTAAAAATGCATTCTGCGCGGAACGCAATAATTATTATGAAAATGCATTCTGCGCGGAGCGTAGTAAAATGGTGAAAATGCATTCTGCATTAGGTGCAGTAATTATTATGAAAATGCATTCTACGCTAGGTGCAGTAAGGTAAAGGAACCAATACCCGGACATGTACTTATATCCGGACACTTTTATTATTTATAAGTATAACGCGAATTAAAATCAAAGATAAAAGTATTTTTTCTTGTAGTTTGAAACTTCAATTGTAATTTTCAAACGTTTTTCATAAATTTATATTTTTTAAAGGTATCCAGACACAGATACATGTCCAGGTATTGGTACATTTTTTATGCTTAAGTATCCGGGTATTGGTATCTTTACTTAATTATTATGAAAATGCATTATGTGTGCGATAAACGCAGTATACAATAAAATGTATTTATTACAATCAGTTTAAATAACGAACAAAAATCAACAAAAAATATGCTCCGTTCAACCTGCCATTATATTATTTTTTAGTGGACTAGGCCTATAGAGGAAACCACTTAAAAAAAACGCGTCAACAATAGTACCTCATGGGTGACGAGGAAATCTATTGTCGTGATTTTAGAAACATAGGTTAACTTTAAACCTTAGTTTACTCACTATTCATCTCTTTCTAAGAGAGACAGTTAGAACATCTCAAGTCTCAATAACTGAAACTTCAAAAAATGATGTTTTAGAACAATAAAAAAGTGTACAAGTAGAAACTTGCACATTGCTTCCTCATAGCTTTTAAGTGTGCAAGTAGAAACTTGCACATTGCTTTCTCATAGTTTTTAAATGTGCAAGTAGAAACTTGCACATTGCTTCCTTATAGTTTTTAAGTGTGCAAGTAGAAACTTGCACATTGCTTCTTGATAGTTTTTAAGTGTGCAAGTAGAAATTTGCACATTGCTTACTGTTCGGCGCTCGCCTGTATATAGTAGATGTCCGCGTCATTAATAATTGTTGTACACATTAATTGATAAGTTGCGCGTATAATTCTCGTACAAATCGTAATTCGTGACTCGCGCGAGACGTTGGCGGATCGCGATAGATAGCAACACTCGTGCGACTCACCCCACTCGTGCTGCCCGCCCGCGGGTGGCCCGCAATTATCCGGAACTATGAGTACTTGCTCCGGCCGCAATTCGCAGGTGCGTGAGCCGAGGACCACCGGGGCACACACTCACGGTTTAGAGTTGATCGAGTGAACACACTCAATTTTCTGGAGCTCGACGAGTCGACTCATTGGCTCTCGGGCCTTGCTTGCTTGCCTGCTGCACTTGAGTGCCTATATATCGCCTGCTTGCCCGTTTTGCACGGTTTTGTCTGCCTGCTTGCTTGCACCTTGCGCCTGCTGCACATCCTGGTCTGCTCCACGCCTTCTGCCCTCTACCATCACAGGGAGGACGGACGCACGAGGCTACCACGAGATCATCGGGCAACGACACGGTGAGTCGCTTTCGCTTGCTATCACGCTTTTCCTCTCGTTTTCGTGAGGGAACGGTCCCTCTGGTCCTTCGATTATTCGGTAGACCGATCGCGAACCCGGGGCGACTGACACCCCCCCGAGCACTTACTCATAGTTTTTAAGTGTGCAAGTAGAAACCTGCACATTGCTTCCTTATAGTTTTTAAGTGTCCCCCTATCAGTGGTGGAGCTGCCTCCTGTGTACAGCGGCGGGATGGAGGGACATCCACCCAAACCCGCCGCCCCTTTAGCAGGGGCGGGTTATGCTGCGGGCGCGCGGTAAACCCCGCCCGCACGCCCATTCCACCCTCGCGGTCCCCCCTTTAGTTAGAGGGAAGACCCGTACATACGGCCGTTGGCCGGCGTCGCCGACGACAACGGCCTTCTCCCATTCCGAGGGGCGGGAGGGGGGGAGAAGATACTTCCTGTGCGCATCAATTGCGCCCTTCTCCCCCCGGTACTATTATGTGCCGCCGCCCCCCCCCCCGAAACCGACATCGCGACGGGGGGGCTGCTTCTGGGCCCGCGCCGTCGTAAAAAATAACGTTGCCGCCGTGGTAGCGGCGGTGGTCTGCGGACCCGGCCCACCTCGTCGCTCCAGTCGCTGTCACTAGAAGGGGTGGTGCTTCCCCCCTGTAGAAATTCGGTACCACAGGAGGTCGATTATCCCTCCGGGTGTCGGCCTACTACCGACGTCTTGATGAGAGGTATCGAGGAATGATTACACACTCGATTACTGCTGATATAATAATATTTTATTGCAGACCACGCAACAGCCACGAGAGTCAGTACGAATCTAACCGTCGTCGGTGGGGGGCCGACATCTTCAACGGTGGCCGGTCCTCCTCCGATGAGGAAATGGCCAGCACCCTTACCCTTTTCCTGACTTTCTTGTTCCGGAGGATCGGCTCCCCAGTTTGGGGGACCTCCCTCTCCCGCATTTGTTGCATCTGTCGCTGCAGCTCCTGTACCTGAGATTGCAGCAGTGCATGCTGCGACTGCTGCTCCCTCAGGTTTTTGATATCCTTCTCCTGGGAGGAGATCTTGCCACCGGAGTTCTTCTAGCTCCACGTCCCGCGCGTCGCCAATGGTCGGGCCTGCCTGCCTGCGGGCAAGGTGCTCAACCGCGGCCGAGATGTCCGCCGCGGTTTTATTCAGGGCGCCCTGCAAGGGATCCTGCAGATTGACCGTTTTGTTGAGCACCCTGTCAATCGTCTGCACGCTCTCCTGGATTATCCCTGGGAGCGTCTCGGGCGGGGTGAAGCGGAATCCCTTCGCCGCCTCCCTCTCAAGGGCCTTTCGTTTTCCCGAGAGGTTCACGGGCGTCGAGGCCTCCATGATACCCCTCAGGTCTTCGAGAATGCAGGCGAGCTCCCGCCTTTGCTCCTCGAGCCTTTTCAGGTAGCATTTCCTCTCCGTAGAATTGCAACCTCGTATCTCCTCGGCTTTCAGCGCCGGGGGGACCTTCTTGACCCTCAGCCTGAGGATCACCCCATCCAAGGCCACAATGTCCTCCTTGGCTTTGGAATAAACAGATCCCATGCCTGCCTTTCTATCCCCCCGATCGTTGTAACGGTGTCTGCTACAGGCGAGCCGCTTCGAGAGCCGGTAGACGTCCCGCTGACGGAGTCAGCGGCGCCGGTCGTCGACGCTCTATCCTCCCCTACGATGGTATTGAATATTCGATCTTCTATATCGTACACTCTCGGTCGGTTGGTCCTGTCCAGCGACTGTGACTGGGTGCTCCTAAGCCTCTCAAGTTTTACCTTAAGACTTTTAGGCCCCGCACCGAACCCTTTGACCATCCCTGAGGACTTGTGGCCACTCTTCTCGGTTCCTACCGGGGGGCGTTTTCCACTTTCACTCTCTCGCAAAACATCGGCTGAGGACCCTCGATTCCAATCCTTTGCACTCCCTAAACTCCCGGGTCGCCGGCCGAGGTCTCCTCTGCACCGACAACCTTAATACGTTCACTGACGGGCTCAGGGTAGGGGGGAACCCCCACCATACACCTCCCGCGCGCCAAGCCGCACGGATCCGGCCGAGAATCTTGATCCGGGCCCCTCCCGCTGCCGCCCGCGAGAGGGCAGGGCACAGGGGTTCCCCCAGTTGTTGCGGTCACCCGCCAGTGAGCCCTGTCACTCGCCGCCGGTCCTTGCGTCCGGCGACAAGAACCGCCGGCCCCAACCTCAGAATACGTCCGTGCGGCCCGACGGGTCTCCCACCAAAGTCGCCCCGGTCCCGACTTCAGAATACGTCTGAGCGGCCCGAGACGACCTTCCGCGCCGACGGCACCGTGGGTCCACGACCCTGGTGTGCAAGCCGTCGACGCGGGCCTCTCCTCCGGTTGGCCCGGCACCACGTACCGGACCAGCCCAAAAGAGAGTTGACCACCTCGTTCCCCACCGGAGCACCGGCATCAGGGAAGAATTGAGGTGGCCCCTCCCGTCCCCACGGCAAAACGGCATCCCCGACGTACAACTCTTCCCAAGCCCCAGATCCCCTAAAGGCATATCCCCTTGCCCTGCCGGAGCACCGGCGTGCAATGGACAAGAGGGAGCCTTCCTCCCGTGACGGACCCGAATCCCCCGACTCGCCGGAGCACCGGCGTGCAATGGTCGAGCGACTCGGGCCCACCCCACGGTTTTTTATCGAGGTGTCCTTTCTCTAGGCCGGCGGGAGAAGTAAAAACTCCTCCCTATCGGTCCCGGCCAACCGGGCGTTTGAAGTCGGGGCCGCCTTTCCCTACCGGCGATTGGGATTGGTCCGAAGACCAGCCCCTAGGGAGTCGCCGTGCCCCCGATCTTCCCGCCACTGAGTCCGTAGACTGGCGGCAAGAAGGGTGGACTCTTGGACCCCGCACCTCACCGATGAGCTACCGCGGTAGCCCATCGTATCCAAACGAGGAGCTCTCTCACCACGCCAAGGTGGTCCACCACGAGAGGGCACACTTAAAAACTATGAAGAAGCAATGTGCAAGTTTCTACTTGCACACTTAAAAAGTATAAAGAAGCAATGTGCAAGTTTCTACTTGCACACTTAAAAACTATAAGGAAGCAATGTGCAAGTTTCTACTTGCACACTTAAAAACTTTGAGAAAGCAATGTGCACACAGGTTTCTACTTGCACACTTAAAAATTAAAAAGCAATGTGCAGGTTTCTACTTGTTTTCATCTTTAATCCATCCACAAACCATTCCTTCATTTTCTTCCAATTTGATTCCTCACCTTCCCATCTCTCCTTCTCGATCCTTATTATCACATTTTTTTTTCTTTTCGTTGTCGTTTCTTTTATACTTCTTCGCCTACCATTTTCTCTTGCCAGCCTTACCCTTACTCTTTTCACTAGCATCTCTTTTCCTTTTGCTTTTGCTCCGTTTCATCTTATCCACCTTTTTTTTCAATCTTTCTACCTTTTTCTTCAGATATTCTATTTCCTCATCTTTTTTTTTACAGTCCTCCTTAACCTCCTTTATCATCTTCCATACTTTCTCTTCTACTATTTTTTCCACCGCCTCCTTTTCTATTATTATCTTCCCTCTGCATTTCATCCTTCTTTGGTTATCTGTAACACGCGCATTTAATTACTCTCTTCTTCCTTACTCTGTTTTTCTCTTCCGCCTTTCTTTCTTTCCCTCTCTCTCTCTCTCTCTCTCCCTCTTTTCCTCTTTTCTATCTTTCTCTTTTATTTCCTTCCCCTACCTTCGTCTCCCTACTCTAATGACTTCCCTTTTTCTTCCATTCTTTTCTTTTCTATTTCCATCATCCATCCTTCTCCCCTTCTCTTCATCCAATATCCATACCACCGCTTCCTGCTAACTTCCTCCTCCTTATTTTCACCTTCTACATTCTTCCCATACATGCTCCCACGTTTCCTCCCTTTTTTTCACACATTTTACATTTCTTCTTCTCTTCCCCTTCTCAATACCTGCTCTCTCTCGACTCATTCCCCAATATAAACCTCGCCTCACTTTTCCATCCGCTCTCTCCTCATCCCTTCTTTAAATACCCCAGAATACCTTTGTCTTTTATTATCCTGTACCACTTATTGTATACTGATTTCTCTATCCTCTCTCATCTCTCTTTCCTTTGCGTCTCCCTATCCTCTCCAAATAGTTTATGATACCATTCGTCTCCCTCTTCTCTCAGCTTTTCCAGTTCTTTTAACCCCACTCCTCTGTCTTCAAAGAAACTTTCCCTTCCCTGTTCCCAACTTGATCCCGCTCTCCCTTTCTTCTCCCTTCCTTTCAGCTCGTCCCAACATAACCTCGCTAATTCACTTTTTTTTTCTTCCTTTAACCTCTTTTTGAACCTTTTTTTTTATCATCCTTGCCTTTCCTCTTAGCTTCTCCCTTTGTACTTCCTTCTTCACTAAGTACCACGGTGTTTTTCCATTTATTCCTAAAACCCATCTGATATACCTTTCCTCTAACCTTTCCATTCCTTCCTTCTCTCTCCATCCCCATATTTCTGCTCCATATCTCATAACCGTCCATACCAGTCTATCAAACAACCACAATCTTTTTCCCCAGTCTTTCCCAAATCTCCTTTTCCTTATCCCCCAAACCTTACCCATCACCGCGGCCGCCTTCTTGATCCTTTCCCTTACCTGCGCTTCCTGTCCTCCGTCCTTTGAAACACGTAACCTAAATACCGAAATTCCCTTACCTCTTTTATTTCTTTTCTTTTTCATCTCTATCTTCTCTTACAATCCCTCCCTCCTCTTTTCTTAAATCTCATTATTTTTGTTTTCTCTACATTCAGCTCCAATTTCTTTCTACCTAAGTACCCTTCCAATCTTTCTAGCATGCTCCTCATTTGATCTTTGTCTTCTGCGATTAGCACTACATCATCGGTATACGCCAACGTATACACCTCCCAGCGATATCTCGTATACACTCTTACCTCCCAGCATTATCTCACCCCATTTAACTCTGCCCATTTTCTCTTCCATATCCACTAGCATCACATTGAACAGTAACGGACTCAGCGGGCACCCTTGCCTTACTCCCCTCCCCGTCCAGAACTCTACCCCTATTTCGGCTCTCATCTTACTTCTCGTCTCTCTCAAAATCCCCTCTGTCCTTCTCACCAATCTTTATTCCTCTTTCTCTCATAACTTTTATTAGTACCCCTCTATCCACCGAATCAAAAGCTGCCTTAAGATCCACGAAACATGCTATTAATTTTCCCCCTTTCTTCTCCAACCTTCTATTCACCAAATAGTTCAACACATAAATATTATCTATAGCTTTCATTCCCCTTCTAAACCTTGTCTGATTTTGTGGAATTATTCTCTTCCATTCCAACTCTTCTCTTAACTCTGCCAAGATTGCAGTGTACACCTTATATAGCGAAGGCATTATTGTCAACCCTCTATACTCCTCCGCCATTTTTCCTTACCCCTTTCTTTACAATAGGCGCAATTATTCCCTCCTTCCAGTTTTCCGGCCATCCTCCTCCCTTCCAAATCCTGTTGATGAACTTCTATGCCCAGTTCTCCAACTCACTCCCCCCGCGCTTCCATACCTCTCTTGGTATCCTATCTAACCTCTTTTCATCTTTTAACTTCCTTATTATCCTCCTCATTTTTTCTAAGCTTATTTCATCTTCTTCCTCCCCTTCTTTTTCTTCCCTCCTCTCTACCTTCCCCTGAAACCGCGCTCGTCGCGGTCGCCGCGCCGTTTAATGAGCCGTTTACCCCGGGTAGTCCTCCGCCAAATGTCGGAGCCTCAGCTTCGCGTATTACAGGGGGAGCAAGCGGCAGCGGAGTCGGAGCAGCAACAGGGGAGTGTAGGTGCGGCCCCAGCAACCAGGGAGGCGGTCCTCCCAACAATGCCGCCGACGCCGTTAATGTCGGCACTTCAGGTACCGCTCTTGAATCCCACGCCGCCGCCACTTATCGAAGAGATAGCCGCGGTGGTAGGATACGATTTTCCGATAGGGCCGGAGAACCAGCCCTCTGACGAGTTCGAGACTCTGTCCGGGGAGAGTGGCGGCGACCATGAAACGTGGAAGCCCCACTGCTTAGGCCACGCGAGGCCCGTAAACAATTCCGGTGCAGCGGGATGCATGCGGGATATATATATATATATATATATATATATATATAAAGACACGTTTATTTCTTCTGTAATTTTGGAATATAAATTTTTATGTTTATTTTGAGTTTTTGCGAGGCCATGAGCCAATAAAGTTTTGAGATTACACTTACTGTATTAGATCGACTAGTTTTCGTCTCCGGGTAGACGAACTATCATAACTCGTTGAAGAATTAAGTTGCGTTGAAGGCCCGAATGGCCACATTAGTCTAAGGTTAGTTTTATTTTCTTTGCGACGCTAACAGGCTAAGCAACATAGCGGTGAAAAGGCAGTTCCGTGAAGTTGGCACCCGACTTTAACAAAATGAATTTTTAAAAAAAGGAAATTGTAATATTTTCTTTGTGGTTGTTTGTAGTAACAATAATTTCGTTTGTAGTTTTATCATTTTGCAAAAACAAAAATTTTTAAAAATCATTTTTACCCAAAACTGAGATATTTGAAATTCGCTCGCGCCATGTGTTTTAACATCGTTTGTAGTTGTTTGTAGTAACAATAATATCGTTTGTAATTTTATCCATTAAAAAAACAAATATTTAAAAAAATTACTCTTATCCTAAATTGAGATATCTCACATCAAAATATTTTTTGTGTACTTCTTAATGATCCGAAAGTTTTCCGAGGAGTTCTGTTCATAAACATTATTTGTCTATTTTTCATATAATTATCGGAAATCGGCTAGCGTCTCATTTATGTAGTCGTAAATGCGGCAATAAAAATTATTTCAAAATTAAATAATTTTAAAAACGTTTGTTTCGGCACTTAACCGCGGGCAACGACAGCGTCTCTATCACGTCTCGCATGCCATCTGCCATGTAATGGAATTAGTGGTGAAGAAACCATTGTTGCATTGTTCGCATTTTGTTGCAATAAATACATTGCAACTTTTAAATGATGCAACTACAAACAAAATTATTGTTACTACAAACAACTACAAACGATTCTAAAACACATGGCACAAGCGGATTTCAGATATCTCAATTTTGGGTAAGTGATTTTTTAAATTTTATTTCGAAATGGATAAAACTACAAACAAAATTATTAGTACTACAAACAACTACAAACGATTCTAAAACACATGGCGCAAGCGGATTCGATATCTTTAAAATTGACAGAGATACGTTATTTGTTTATTACAAATACATTGTAACTTTTAAATTATTCCACTACAAACAAAATTGTTACTACAACTACAAACAATTCTAAAACATATGGCGCAAGCGGATTCAAGATATCTTAAAAATTGACAAAGATACGTAATTTGTATATTACAAATACATTGCAACTTTTAAATTATTTCACTACAAACAAAATACAAAAAAAAAACAAATAATTTTTATCCCCTAAAAAAATCTTTACGGGAACGCTGGTTTATATTTGAGCTCGCTATTAAACGTTTAATTAACATATCCGTTTATTAAAAACGTTTTTCCGAATACACATGTTTTAAATCTAGGGCCTGATAAACGTTTAAACGTTTACCAGGCTCTAATATACATTTAAATGTTAAGATAAATGGTTACTAAACGTTTAAACGTGTAGACGCTTTTTACAAGTAAACGTTTTTCTGGAAGAAAATGTAAATGGATAAACGTTTCGCGTTTAAACGTTTATTCGAAAAACGGAATAAAATCAGAGCCTTAGACTCTATATTTTACATTCTGAGTTTTAAAATAATTCTCGTATAGTTCTGGTTCAGAATGTATCCGAACAAACGTTTTTCAAAGAACAAATAAGACGCTGGCCGATTTCTGAAATTCTGAGTGTTCTAAAATATTTCTCGTGTAGTTCTGAATGTGTCCTAACGTTTTCTAAATAGTTCTGCCAATTAAAATTATTTAATTTTTAAATAATTTTTATTGCCGCATTTACGACTACATGAGTGAGACGCTGGCCGATTTCCGATAATTATTTGAAAAATAGACAAATAATGTTTATGAACAGTACTCTTTGGAAAACGTTCGGATACATTAAGAAGTACACGAAAAATATTTTGATGTGAGATATTTCATTTTAGGGTAAAAGTAATTTTTTTAAATATTTGTTTTTTTATGGATAAAACTACAAACAATATTATTGTTACTACAAACAACTACAAACAATTCTAAAATACATGGCGCAAGCGGATTCGAGATATCTTTAAAATTGTCAAAGATACTTAATTTGTATATTGCAATTACGTTGTAACTTTTACATTATTCAACTACAAACGAAAGTATTGTTACTACAAACAACTACAAACGATTCTAAAACACATGGCGCGAACGAATTTCAAATATCTCAATTTTGAGTAAAAGTGATTTTTTTAATTTTTTGTTATTTCCAAATGGATAAAACTACAAACGAAATTATTGTTACTACAAACAACTACAAACGATTCTAAAACACATGGCGCGAGCGAATTTCAAATATCTCAATTTTGAGTAAGTGATTTTTAAAATTTTTTGTTATTTCCAAATGGATAAATCTACAAACAATATTATTGTTACTACAAACAACTACAAACGATTCTAAAACACACGGCGCGAGCGAATTTCAAATATCTCAATTTTAGGCAAGAGTGATTTTTAAAAATCTTTGTTTTTGCAAAATCGATAAAACTACAAACAAAATTATTGTTACTACAAACAACTACAAAGAAAATGCTACAATTCCCTTGTTTTTTAATTTATTTTGTTAAAGTCGGGTGCCAACTTCACGGAACTTGAAAAGGCAACAGGCCCATACGGCCAGTATAGTATGTAGGAGTAGACGATAATACGTACCCGGCCAGTCAGCCCAAATTAGGTTAAAGTGTTATCTTGGCACACCGCCGACTATAAAGGTTAATTTTATATGACGGTTTACGACAAAGTTTAATTTTATTTCGCGCACGAAGGTCGGCGCGTTTGTTTCGGTGCGTTAGCGGTGAACCGCGACAATCTCCAAAATTAGGGGGCCAAAGGATCATCCCCGGACCCGGTACGCGCGTCCATAAGGTCGGCGCTGGAATAGGACAAAGTTCCCGGGAAAACCAACTTTCCCAGGAACAAAGATGCTAGATCGTCTCCCGAGAAACTGGGGTACCTCCCCAGAGGGTTGACGTCATTGTCCGACGAAATCCCCGGGAAACACGTCTTCGCCAGGAACGAGGGTATCTGTCCATCTCGCCAAGACCTGGGACACCCTCCCAGAGGGTCGGCGTCGTGGTCGGATGAGTTCCCCGGGAACAGAGGCCGGGATCCGTCCCAGAAAGTCCTGGGATACCCGCCCAGGGGGTCGACGTCGTCGTCCGACGAGATTTCCGGGAAACGCACCATCTCCAGGAACAAAGGCCCGAAGAAGTGTCACAAGCCTCCCAGAAACGCAGTCAAAGGGTCGGCGTCAACGGCCGACGATCAAAAGGTCACCCGGACATCATCTCCAGGAAAATCACCCGGAATCATCATCAAGGGCATCTCCAAGGAGGTGCGCATGGGTCGGCGTCATCGGCGTCAAAGATTTCCCAAAAGTGAAAAGCTGGTGCAGCGGTGCCAACGCTGGAAGGTTCTCGCACTGCGTTGCGCGTGGAAATTTCTACGGGAACCTTCTGAAACGGGCGTAAAACAAAAGTGCGCAAAAGGGCACGCGAGAGGTTCGTGAGAATCAAGTTGTTTTCGCGTGATCGCGCCAGATGTATGTGCCGCAAACAATAAGCGAAAAGAGAAAGTCCGGGAGTGGGAGCGACTCGGCATAGTGGGAAGGCGAAGCGAGAGCTATGGCTCGAGGCAGTCTCTCGGGTATAGCCGTAGCGAACACACGTATCACACTCTCTACGATAAGCATACGAGTTATACTTTACAACCGGGAACTCCCGCGTACTATCGCGTAAAATAACTCGTTCTACAATAACGAGGGGAACGAGTTGCCAAATACAATCGAGTGTTAGCCGCAAAATCTCGAGTTGAAATTCGGATACATTGTTAACTAACGGAAGTGCATATTGAGTACATAACAACCGCGAGCATTAGGTTATGCGGATACGGAATATTGTGCGGACATTGTTAATCAGTGTATAAAACAACCGGATACTTTTGTGTTAATCGTGCGCACGAACATTGTATGATAGAGTGATAATCACGGTCGAGCGCGTGATCATAGAAAAATAGCCACGGGGCACCGAGCCTTCCGATGGGATTAATTATTAGGAACAAAAGCATCGTATCGACGAAAATAATAAGCCCAGATACGCAAATTAATTAATTGTGCAACTTTTATCGAAAAAGCACAATCCACACCAAGGCGAGAAACTCGCGTTGTGAAGCACCTTTATGACAATTGTAAAACGGCCTGTAGTGTTGAAATGATGATCTAAAATTAAAGAATAATTAATTCTAAAACAAAGTCTCCTGATTAATTAATAAATTAACGATACTTACCTTCTACTTACCTTGTCTTTTGGCGATGATCCATCGTTGTCCAGCGGCAATCCGGTATGCGATGTAAAGCAAGGATCCGGGGAAGTTTAGCAGCAGCGACGATCCATCCTGGGCAGGAACCTGAGAAAAAAGAAGCGTATTAGTACATATTATTAAAATAATTATCGGTACTTACCTTTATCTGGTATGCGATGTAAAGCGAGGATCCAGAGACGGGCAGCAGCAACGGTAATCCATCAGGGACATCAGTCTGAAATAAAAAAATCCTATTAGCGTCTTGTTAATAATCGGGGCGTTGATGCATATGTCTCGCAAAGTGTTCATCATGCTCTGTATAAACTTAAGTTTAACAAGAACTCTCTCTCCACTGCGCCTAGAATCAAGCTTGTTAACACTTTAATCTTACCACATACTGATTACTGTTGTCTTGTTTACCACAACTTGAGCAACGAATTGAACACTAAATTACAGAGACTCGTTAATTGTTGCATTAGATTCATTTTTAATCTGAGGCGAGATGAGCATGTTACTCCGTTTAGGCGTCGTTTGAGATGGCTTTTGGTCGAGAATAGAAGGCTTTATTTTCTTATCTGTCAGACTTATCGCATCCTGCATATGCATTCGCCTTCTTACCTGAAGGAACTCTTCATTCCTCTCGATCCAGTTTTGAGGAGATCAGACCGTTTAGCCACATCATCACACACCTTTCACATTTTTCTCCATAAAACTACTACCTAATGTAACTCTTTCCGACTATCTTCAATTTATTTTTGGCACTCTCTTCCTGATGGGATTACATCGGCGTCTTCACTAGCTGGTTTTAAAAATCTTCTCCGCTCGTATCTGATTGCATCCGAATCTGACTAGCGCAGCTTCCTTCATGCATATTCAGTTAACTGTAAGCATAGTCTAAGTTTATTGTAATATAGTATACCTCTTGTTATTATTGTTTTTAGTTTTTAAGCTTAGTATTAAAATTTATTAATCTTATTATTGTTTTCAGTTCTTAAGCTTAGTATTAGGATTTATTAATCTTAGGAATTAGTCATTGTTTATATTGCTATACTGTAGTATATCTCCTGTTATTATTGTATGTAGTTTATTAGCTTTTAACTATGTTTGAGAGCATCTATTCTTTGTTATTGTTATGATATTGTAACTGCTTTAATACCTTTGCCCTTTAACACGATGCTTGGGCATATAAATATATTAATCAATCAATCAATCTCTCTCTCTCTCTCTCCCCTCTACCTTCCTTCCCCTCTACCACCCACCCTCTTTCTCGCCCCCTCTAGCTCCCACCCTCCTTCCTTCTACTCACCCTCACCCTCTCTCCCTCCCCCTCCCTCCTTCCCTCCCAACAATGACATGCTGAAATGAGACCGGCACTACCATTATGTGAAAAACTCCATTGATATTTGAGATTTTAAGTTGCCCGTTCTCAGCCTCTAATTGCTCGGACAGCAAACGGTTCTAGGAGGTTGTGAGCTACATCGGTAGGAAAAAAATACCACAGTTTGGAGCGATTGTGATGTGGGCCAAAAAACGGCGTTATTGACACCCCTCCTTTCCCATGCTTTCACTTCTACCTCTTTCCTTTACTCTATTTATAATCCATTTCTTTTCCTCCATTTCGCTTTCTTTCTCTCCGCTCATCTCTACCTGCTTTTCGGCTCACTTCTCCCTCTATATACGCTACACTCTATGCCCGGCTTTGCGCTGCCGCCCGCGTCTCGGCTCTCTCGTCGTGTCGCCCTTTTACCCTAGCTATTGTTCGTACCGTACCCGTCACCTGTGCCTTGCCATTTTTCTTCCCTTTATCTCTTTTTACCTATTTCTTCACTTCTCCTCCCTCTCACTTCCTCATTCTCTCATCTCCACTCTCCCTTGCTCGCTCCTCTGAACCTATATCTAACAATCTCTTATTACTCTCGCTGTCACCTGCACGAAGTGTCGGAGCGCTTAACTTATGCCCTTTCTCGGCCCTCTGCGGCTGTTCCTTCGTTTGGCGCGCGCCACGTTGGGCGCCAAATTTGGTCACGCTTAAGTTTTCAATAGCGGAGCAAAAGGGAAAAAGCAGGATAGTGGGCCTCTCTAATTTCGGGTCCCTTGTAACCGGACGGTACTATTGGAGGCACGAATCAACGCTACGTGTCCCTTGAAATCAACGGTCGCCACTCGGTTTGACCTTTGAACCACCGAGAAGGTAAGTAACGAACGATATCTCGAACAATCAATCAGACGAATTCTCTTCTTTTTTCAGGTTCCTGCCACTGCTGGATCATCGCCGTCATCGATCAGGATCGTCGCTGCCACCGGAATCCAGGATCAACGAGGGACTTCGAGTGATCGACGACAATGGATCAGGCCGTCAGAAGGTAAGTCCAATTCAATAAATTCTCGATATGTTTTATGAAAATATTGTTTAATTTATTCAATATTATTGATTTTCAGTGTTGGTTGTTCACAGAAGTTGAAGTCACAAAAAATGTCGGACGCTCGTATACGTAGGCACACACGCCCCGTTTATCTACGACGCACGAAGTTATTTCGGTCTAAAAAGGCCGTTCGTCAGTGTAAAGACGACAATTAACGCGTTCCGCGGGCGTTCCCGGTTGTTACGAATGTTGGCGAGCCGTAATTCTCGAACTCGTATGACGATCGCGGTGACTTAGCGCGACGACACGGAGCGAATCTTATTACGTGTTATACGCACGAACATCCCCGAGAGACTGCCTCGAGTTGCCCGTCTCGCTTGGGCTCCCCACTATTGGTACCGTATACCCCCACTTGGGCGTACCTCCCGCTTTCTCTCGCCGTTATCTACGCGTCGGCCGCCGGTAATTTTCCACGCGGGTGTTTACGCCGATTGCGCCGATCCCCGTGGAAATTTCCATGCTTATCGCGTTCGCGCGGTCGCTCCGTCCTGGCAACAGGATAGTCGTTTTCCAAAATTTCTAATTTTGCTCGGCCGTTGACGCCGACCCGTGCGCCAGGTCTATTACTCCCTCTAGTATCCCCATCCGGACGACTTCCCTGAAGAAGACGTCCGGGTGCAGAGCAACAT
The DNA here is from genome assembly GCF_048541705.1 of Temnothorax americanus. Taxonomy (NCBI): domain Eukaryota; kingdom Metazoa; phylum Arthropoda; class Insecta; order Hymenoptera; family Formicidae; genus Temnothorax; species Temnothorax americanus. The sequence goes on from NW_027509277.1 coordinate 40,786, forward strand.
GCTCGCCGACGACGCCGACCCCCCTCGGGGCCTATTCCGGACCTGGTATTACGCTTCCCGCGGTTTCTCCCCGCAGCCGATGTCCAGGTCGCGAGATGGCGGACGGTTTTCTAACTTTGTCCCCGATCGTCGGATTTCGCCGGCGATCGGATTCGGACGCTCGTACGGACGTCCCCGACAATCGTGGACGTCCTTCTCTCGTAGACGACGCACCTAGTGCGAGTTCCCGGACGGTCCGCTATTTCGCTATCCGGTTGACGGATCTTGACGGGACCCGGTTTCGCGGGCTCGGCGAAGTACCCCTAGACGTCGGGAGTGTTTACTTCCCGTAGATGACGCACCTAGTGCGAGTTCCCGGACGGTCCGCTATTTCGCAAACCGGTTGACCGATCTCGGCGGGACTCTATTTCGCGGGCTCGGCGGAGTGTCCCTAGACGGCGGAAGTGCCTACTACCCGTAGATGACGCACCTATTGCGAGTTCCCGGACGGTCCGCTATTTCGCAAACCGGTTGACGGATTTCGACGGGACTCGATTTCGTGGCCTCGGCGAAGTGCCCCTAGACGTCGGGAGTGTCTAACTCCCGTAGACGACGCACCTAGTGCGAGTTCCCGGACGGTCCGCTATTTCGCTAACCGGTTGACCGATTTCGACGGGACTCGATTTCGTGGCCTCGGCGAAGTGCCCCTAGACGTCGGGAGTGCCTAACTCCCGTAGATGACGCACCTAGTGCGAGTTCCCGGACGGTCCGCTATTTCGCCAACCGGTTGACCGATTTCGACGGGACTCTATTTCGCGGGCTCGGCGGAGTGCCCCTAGACGTCGGGAGTGCCTATTACCCGTAGATGACGCACCTAGTGCGAGTTCCCGGACGGTCCGCTATTTCGCTAACCGGTTGACCGATTTCGACGGGACCCGGTTTCGCGGGCTCGGCGAAGTGCCCTTAGACGTCGGGAGTGTCTACTTCCCGTAGATGACGCACCTAGTGCGAGTTCCCGGACGGTCCGCTATTTCGCCAACCGGTTGACCGATTTCGACGGGACGCGCTTCCGTGGTCTCGGCGAAGTGCCCCTAGACGTCGGGAGTGTCTACCTCCCGTAGATGACGCACCTAGTGCGAGTTCCCGGACGGTCCGCTATTTCGCTAACCGGTTGACCGATTTCGACGGGACCCGGTTTCGCGGGCTCGGCGAAGTGCCCTTAGACGTCGGGAGTGTCTACTTCCCGTAGATGACGCACCTAGTGCGAGTTCCCGGACGGTCCGCTATTTCGCTAACCGGTTGACCGATTTCGACGGGACCCGGTTTCGCGGGCTCGGCGAAGTGCCCTTAGACGTCGGGAGTGTCTACTTCCCGTAGATGACGCACCTAGTGCGAGTTCCCGGACGGTCCGCTATTTCGCTAACCGGTTGACCGATTTCGACGGGACTCGATTTCGTGGCCTCGGCGAAGTGCCCTTAGACGTCGGGAGTGTCTACCTCCCGTAGATGACGCACCTAGTGCGAGTTCCCGGACGGTCCGCTAATTTTCTACCCGGTTGACGGATCTCGACGGGAGTTGGTTTCGTGGGCTCGGTGACGTGCCCCTGGACGTCGGGAGCACGCAACTCCCGTAGACGACGCACCTAGTGCAAGTTCCCGGACGGTCCGCCATTTTGCTCCCCGGCCGACGGATCTCGGCGGGACCCGGTTTCGTGGGCTCGACGAAGTGCCCCTGGACCTCGGGAGTATCTACCTCCCGTAGACGACGCACCTAGTGCGAGTTCCCGGACGATCCGCCATTTCACATCCGCGCTTCATCCCGTCCTCCCTAGTGTAGGGAGATTCCTCGGCCATCCGCACGTAAACCTTTTCCTGGAAAGTGTGGTTGGGCTTTCGCCCTGTCACGCCGCCGCGTGACCTCCCGTACCCGTGCCGACGGGAACACAATAAAATCGCGTGGCTCCATCGTCTCCAAACCAACTACGAATGAACGCAAATAAGACGAAGTATTTTGGCGCGGCAAATTGACCTTATAATTACTGGTGCGCCGGATGAGACCATTGTTCGCACTGCGACCCGACGGGAAATAAAAGAGACTAGCGCACAAGGCCGTGGGCGGCAAAAAGGAAAATCCTAATTTAAAAACGTTATATAATTGTGTTCCCATCCTCGGGACGCAAACGCTGTTCCTATATCTACTCTCGACGGGTTTTAAAAGGTAACAAGAGAACAAGGAATGCAGCAAAATCTAACGGGTGACTGCTCGAAGACGAATTCCGCGTCCAACACGCCATATCGCTCCCATACCGTCCGGTCCCTTCGTCTCCTCCTTCCTAGTCCTTGCCGGTGATGCGTGCGGCTGCACCCTTACACACGGAAGTTGATCAATCGCAAAAAAATTGATTGGGCGCTAGACGCGTACAACGTCGCGTTACCGAATCGCAAAACGACGACCGGTATTTGCAAAAATCGACAAGTCGGCACCGCTTTCGGTACGAGAGGCTGGCTAGCTCACCTAACGGTCGAGGGGCAGGGTGAATGCCGGGCAGCGCTCAAGGTTACGGGGAACGGTTAAATAAATTACGCGAAAGTCGTCAATTTACGGGTAAAATTTAACAATATTTATATTCCGAACGCAGTGGATGGATAACAATTAGCAGCGTTTCTTCGCAGACTGGTAGGAGAGGGTAAAAATAATTCGTTTATGAGTTGACAATAAAAGAATTAATAATAACGTTTTTTCAATAGTTGATGGATACTAAAGTTTGTTTGAGATGAGATTAAAGATGTAGAAGTGCGTTGGATTAAGTATTAGAGTAATGGTTAACAGTGACACCAGCAGTAGTTAAAGTATTCCGACAACAACGCGCGGAGAGTAATAAAAGAGATAACACGTCGGGGCACGCAGGTCGCGAAAATTAACACAGAGAGTGATACGCTAAATAGCGTGGATCGCAAAAAATAATAAAAGAAGACAATATTGGATAACGCAGATTGCAACGGTGAAGGCAATAGAAGATCGCGACAACTCATACAGCGAATAATACACGCGATCACTTAAAATTATGCCGATCGCAAAATACCAGCAACGAACATAACGCGGGATAACACAACTCGCGCAATATCACGCGAAATACACTAAATTACAGAGATACTGAAAGATCGCGAGGTCCTGCGCCCCGTTGAGCGCACGCAAGATGGTCCTCGAAATTGCGAGAAGATTTCGCCGCCCGAGGAAATACGCTTCTCCGTGGACGCGAGCACTCGACGCGAAACGACGAGAAACGCGACAATCGCTAGCATGACGCGAAACTACGCGATCACCGCCATTACGCCCGACAACGCAACGTGCGTGACGAGCACACGGTCCTCACGTGATCTGAAATCGCGAGAACATCCCAACAGCGTTACGGCAGGCGGCTGCCGGAATTCCCGACTTACTCTCGTCGCAATATGGTGGAATCCGCGAGACTCTTCCCGTCGCAATAACGCCAATACTCGCGTATCACGTACCCCGCTATTCGGGGGCTCTCCGGCGCTTCCCTGACCGTAGATCTTCAGAGGGTTGCTCCAATACCCACGCCTACAACAACCGCGTTCGGGATCCCTCGCGCTTGGTGTCAACCGCCAACCGAAAGTACACCGAGCTCTTTGCAACGGCTAACACGAGACGCAAAAATATGGCGCGTTGACAGCAGAGCGGGAGCGGAACCCCCTCACAGTCCGCTCGTGGCTTACAATATCTAAACGGGCGACCTCACTGATACGCTGCTCCTTGCGACTCATCCTTGTCGGTTCGGCCTCCTTGCCCGCTTGGGTCGACTGCGGCTTACCCACGACGGGCCGGGACCTCACGCAAAAAGCGAACGATAGCGCGGAATACGTTTGCTCGGCTTGGCGGATAGCGCAGAAGAGGAAGAGCGACGTCGCACTCAATCGCGGGTCAAAATCTTTGCCCCCACGCAGGGGCTGCGCGGCCGTATTGCGCGCCGGCTCTGTCGTCATCGACATCGCGCGTGATTCCTTCGATCCGCGCAACGCTACGTCGTAAATCGGAGGGGCGCCTTGCACCCTTGCCACTTTCCGGCCCGTCTCGCCCTCAAATTTCTTCTTGGGAGGGGACCGCATCGTTGTAAGCTCCGGCCGCCGCCACTCCATCTCCGGATCCGACACTCAGCCCTTCAGGTGTCCGCGGCTTGTGAGGCCTCGGGTTTGGGGCGCCGTGCGTCCTTGCGACGGTACCCGCGACTGCCCCTACCAGGCTCACGTGGAACTCCTCATCCTCCGATAACGCCGCACGGTGCCTCGCGTTGCCGGGCCGTCCACTTCAAGCCTCTAACAGGGAAGGCCATAATTCTTCGCCGACAGCTGGTTTTCGATGCGGTGTCCTCCTTTTCGATCGGTGGGGCGCCGCTCATACAAATATTTACAAGAATTAATACAATATCTTAGGCCGGTATTAATAGTCTTTAAGATCGTTTTAAGTAATGTCTTAAGATGCTATTACGGTTCTGCAATTGGTTTATGACATCTTAAAATTATACTTAGGACGGTCTTAAGTATAATTATGAATACCGGCCTTAATACTCTAACTTTAACTAATGCCCCTTGGAGATTTCGACGCTCGGTATACTCTCGGCCCGTCATTGGGCGCAAACCCCGCACCTTCTGACGGCGCGGCGGCGGCGGAGACGCTGCCACGCGCGGCGAGGCCGCAACGTCACAAGATATATATAATTTTTTAAAGTAGGTTGTACGTATTAATGGGCGGTAGCACCCTTTAAAATTGAGCTGTAGAACTCGACCTTAGAGGGTATTTTTTTTTAGGGTGTCACGTCTAAATATCCCGGACATAACATCTCGCGACAAAATATCCCGGTCTTATTATCCCAGCGACAGAACATCCCGCGACAATATATATCATGGCAAAATATCCCCTGGCAAAATATCCCATGACAAAATATTCCCTGGCAAAATATCTCACGACAAAATATCCCTAAGATGCAGGAATATATTCAAAATTGAACATGTGCACAACAACTATTGTGCGCGCCGTATCTTAGGTAGAGCGCCGAACGCCTCGATATCCCTATCTCGTCATTCGGTTATAAACAATAATAAGGAACGTGTACTGGTAAACATATGTCTGGATGTTATTATCGAAACGGTTGTCAGTCAGTTACATCTGTTAGAAGTGTGCGGTCAGGTGTGCGATGCCTTTGAAATTTGTCAGTAGTCAGAAGGGGAAGCGACAATTAGTGCTTCATGGTTTTATTTATGGTGTGCATCGCGAAAATACTGATGCTGTTGTCTGGCGATGCATCTAGTATAAGGAGGGTTGTCGCGGTCGAGTATACACATCTTCGATGACACGGAATGGTAGGTGGATTCGCTTCTTTACTGTTCCGTGTGTAATAGTTTTATTTTCAGGAACAGTTCTGAAAATGACCGATCACAATCATGGTCCAAATGCTGCATTTGTTGAGTCGCGACTGGCTATAGCAAAAATTAAGAAACGAGCCAAAAAATCCTCAGAGAGCACAGGTGCGATTGTGTACGCTGGAATTTCAAACATAACCGAAGCGGCTGCTGCTGAATTACCGAGTGTTTCGTCCCTGCATCGAACGGTACAACGGACGAGGACACGCGCAAATCTTCAATTACCGACCCCAAGCAATGTAGAAGATCTTGAAATACCGGAACATTTCAAAGTAACAAATAAAAGAGAGAGTTTTTTGATGTATGACAGTGGCGGGAAAAAACGAACGCTAATTTTTACTACAGCAAAAAATTTGGAGTGCCTGTCTTCATGTGACGCTTGGTTTGCAGACGGAACATTCAAAAGTGTGCCGGCATGTTTTGCTCAATTGTACACAATACATGGATTTCATGATGGCAAGGTCCTTCCATTAGTTTATATTTTAGCTCCCGAGAAACAAAGACGTTTGTACATTTCGGTGTTGACAGTGCTGAAGGAACTTGAACCCCGGCTTAAACCTAATGTGTTGATGATAGACTACGAGCAATCATTTATTTCCGCTTTCGAAGCGAGTTTTCCTGATACCACAATCAAAGGGTGTCATTTTCATTTCGCTCAATGCGTTTATCGGCATGTACAGTCTGCTGGTTTGCAAAATCGGTATGGTAGCGATAGCGAATTTGCGTCTGCCATAAGAATGTTGATTGCTATTGCGTATGTACCTATTCCTGATGTAACTAAAGCGTTCAAAGTACTTAAAAATTCTGAATATTTCACTGACAATCGGGATGACCTGCGCGAAGTTGTTGATTATTACGAACATACCTGGGTTGGTCTACCTCGTCGTAATAAACGCTGGAAGGCTCTGTTTGATATTGAAATGTGGAATAGCTACGATGCAGTTGTTAACAAAGTACCGAGAACAAATAACGTTGTAGAAGGATGGCACAGGTCATGTAATGAGCGACTTACCACGAATCATGCTCAGTTAGGTAAATTCATAGAATGTTTAAAGGCAGAGCAAAATTTAACCGAATTATTAGTCGAACAACGAAATGCAGGCCGAAACGTTCGAACGAGAAGACGCAAACGTTATGTTGATTATGATCTGCGGTTGAGAAATGTTGTAATGCGCCATGATCGCTCTAAGTTACTCGAGTATTTACACGATATTGGTCAGAACGGTGTAGTGTGAGGCGATATAAATTTGTATTTCTATGATTAATGTTTATTCATTTAATTATTTAAGTTATATTACAAATATTGTGATGCGTTATATACTCTGCTGTATACTCTGCTTTACCGAAAAAAGTGGAGCCCCCCGCAGGGGGGCGGAACCTACTGCCTCCACGCATACACTTTCCACGCGAACCGAGGTTCACGCACACCCCCCCCCCCCGTGCTTTCGGGGGAGGTGCGGTAGTTCCGAAATAGTTCACGCATACACTTTCCACGCGAACCGAGGTTCACGCACACCCCCCCCCCCGTGCTTTCGGAGGAGGTGCGGTAGTCCCGAAATATTAATGTTTATGTATTTAAATATAAATTAAACTATAAGTTGCTGTGCATATGTTCACATTTCTGCATCTTAGGGACATTTTGTCGTGAGATATTTTGCCAGGGGATATTTTGTCGCGGGATATTTTGCCATGGGATATTTTGTCGCGGGATGTTCTGTCGCTGGGATAATAAGACCGGGATATTTTGTCGCGGGATGTTATGTCCGGGATATTTAGACATGTAACCTTTTTTCAGCCATTTAGGATGGATTGGACAACTGGGAGCGAAAGAATTTGTTCAAGTACAAAATAAGCGCCAAAATAATATACATATATATACATATATACATATATACATATACACATTATACATTATATACATACACATTATACATATATACATATACATATTATTATAGCAAAATCTGTCAAAAACATACAGTCAATACATTGTCATGTTTTAAATATATACTTATATATTTATATTTTTATATTTATTTATTAAAAAACATAAAAACATGAAAGAGGTTATGTGACTATACGCAATACTGATATAAAAAATGCGTTTTGATACCTGACATCTGAAAAACTTCTATTTTTTTCCATGAGTTATTTTTTTTTTTTTAATATCTTTAATATCTTTTGATTTTTTATCATAAATATGGGGATAACTTGACAAGATCCACTAATAACAAATCTACATCTCTCGAAGAAATCATATTTATCATTCTGCTTTCATTTTCTTCATTTTCTCTATTTTCTCCTCGATTAGAATAATAATAATTATGATCTTTCATTTTAATTATTATCTTAATAACAATCTTTAATTTATTATCTTTATGCATTGACATATAAATATGACAGGTAGAAGTCGTTTGTCATTTGATTGGTTGTACATAAATTATATGCATAAAAATTTCATTTCTATGTACATGCGTATGCTTATGCTTATAGTGTGTGACGTAAATTAATTATCTTGATGCTCATTGGTTCAGAAAGTCTTATGCTATGTACATGCAGCTATGCCATTTTGTGTGCGATAGCTTTTAAGCGGAAAGCACACACTTCTGCACAACGCATAATACGTAAGCATAAGAAAATGGATTGGTCTATTTCCTTATGCACATGTGTATGGACCAATCAATTTTATTATGCTTACGCATTATGCGTTATGCAGAAGTGTGTGCTCCCCGTTTTACGATCGCTTACGGTAAATATTACGATAGATGTAGTTGTAGCTTAAGGGTCGGCAGGAGACCCAGGCAAACTCAGGTGCACTTTATGCACTAAGTGCACGTTAAACTGCACTTTAACTCCGTATTTTATTTATTATGAATTTATAAGAGTCAAAATGGAAAATCCGGCTCTGTATCGGGTTGCGGCTGATCTTACTGATTAAAACGAGCATGAGTTTAATGAGATTCGTTAATTAATTTGGCTAAAGTTTGGGAAAAACCACGGCTACAAATGGTTTTTCCCAAATTTTAGCCAAATTAATTAACAAATCTCATTAAACTTATGCTCGTTTTAATCAGTAAAATCAGCCGCAACACGGTACAGAACCGGATTTTCCATTTTGGCTCTTAAAAATTTATAATAAATAAAATACAGACTCGCAGCAAGTCGCAGCTAAGCCAACTCGACAGAGGTCTCCACCGTGTCTCCTGCTGACCCTTAAGACGATTTTGAAATAAGATCCGACTATGATACCGGCCTATTGCCCGTTTCTACCAACGCGGTTTAAAAAGATAATCCCTAGTAACATTCGGTTAACCTGAGTTTATCTAAATATTGGTTTCTACCAATGATGATAAAGCTCCGGTAACTTATAGCCGGTCAACTTCAACTTTATTAATTTTTTTTTTAATAGTTTGTTGGTCGTTTGTTGGTGATTGTTGGCCTAATTACAACGTTTGTTGATTCTTAATTTTTTTTAATTAAAAAAAAATTGGCGTTAAATTAGCCAAAAAAATCTAATTTTTAATTAAAAAAAAACGGTTTAATTGATGCGTAATTGTTTGCTGATTATTGTTGGTCCAATTTTAGGTCCAATTATAGGTTTATTATTAGTTTTAAAAACGAAAAATTATCTTGGTAATTATACAGTGACACTGAACATTTGATTGATAAATAATATTTATCTAGCTAATGTCACGGAGTCATACGACCAATGACGTGAACATACGGTTTTTTCTATTTTTTAGGAAAACGATTGACCACCAAACGTTTTAATGACGTGATATTCGTGATATTTGTGACCACCAAACGATTTCGCGTCGAATGAGTCCTATCAAAAGTCAATTGGTTGATAAATATAATTTTTCCGGCTAATGGCACAGAGTGATACGTCGTATACGCACGGTTTTTTCTACTTTCTAGGAAAACGGTTGACCACCAAACGTTCTAATTTGGATATTCGTGATCACCAAATAATTCCGCGTCGAAGGAGCCGTAATAAAGTTAAATTGGTTGAAAAATATAAATTGTCCGGCTAACTTTACACCCAAAATTTTATTTTTATTTTACAGGAAAACGGACTAACCACCAAACGATCTGACTAGAATACCAAAGACCATCAAACAACCACCAATCGATACCAATTAATGAAAGTTCGATACGCGTTGGAGTTGTCCGGCCAACTTCACAGAGGTCGTAAATCCAGTTTAATTTAAACGATCAATATTGACCGTTTAGCATTGTTAAACTACGGTAAAAAAATATAACTAGCTAATTCTGTAGACAAAAATTGTGTGATAAGGTTATATGTAAAGTTATTAATGAGGTTATATATATATTAATTAAAGTAAATATAAATTAAATAAAAAAGTAGGATTTTCGTTTCCGGCGCTTTCGTGAGTGACACGTGTGTGAGTGACTGAAAGAAAATCAGGGAAGGAAGAGTGTGAGAGGGTGTATGAGAGGGCAGTGAGTGGGTAATAGAAAGAAGCAGAGGAGTGAGAGAGAATGTGTGAGTGGGCGCAGGTCAAAGAGAAAGGATAAGGTTAGATACGGGAAAGGAAAAGTGACGGTAGAACAACGGTTAGATAGGTAGGCATAGAATAAAACAAAGGAGAGGGGCAGAGCGTATAGACGGGGACGTCACGAAGTCGCGCTGCCGCGGCGACACGCGTGGGGGCATAGGCAGGTTTGAACATAGAAGGGAAACTCATAGAGAAATAGAAGAGCAAAAGGAAGAACAAAAAAGAAAGAGCGAGTGGGGGTATGCTGTTAGGAGTACGAAAAAGAATAGAAGAGATGAAGGAAGAAAGAAGGTCAGAGGAAGAGGAAGGAAAAATCGAATGTAAGATAAGGATAGGAGAGGAAAGATAGAGAATAATAGGACTCTATGTTAATAATGACATAGACAGGAAGCTAGAAGGCCTGAAGGATATAATGGAAGAGGGGAGAAGGGAGTAAGGACTACAATAGGTGAGGATTTCAATGCAAGAACGAGTGAGGAAGGAGGTTGGGAGGAGAAGGACGAAAGAAAAATGGAAAGTGGAGGGAGAAGATCAAAAGACAAGAAACTAAACAGAGACGGAAGGAAGCTACTGGAATTCATAGAGGAAAGAGGTTGGATGATACTAAATGGAGGCGTAAAAGGAGACGAGGAAGGTGAATTTACATACACAGGAGGGAGAGGCGAGACAGTTATAGACTACGTGATAGGGGAGGTGGAGGTTAGAGAAAGAGTAGAAAGACTAGAGGTAGAAGAAAGAGTGGACCCAGATCATCACCCATTAACAGTATGGGTGAGGGGTAATCTTGGGAGAAATCAGAGAAGGAAAGAGGGGGAAAGAATAAGAAAAAGAGGAATATGGAGCGAGGGGGGAAGAACACAATTTAAAGAGAGATTAGGAACGATAGAGGGAGGAAACGGAGAACTACAAGAGGAGATAGAAATAGGAATATCAAGGATAAGAAAAGTCATAGAGGAGAACGAAAATGAGGGAAGAAGAAGGGTTAATAAGAACGGAAGAGGATGGTGAGACAAAGAATGTAAAGAGAGGAAAAGAGAAGTGAGGAAAGAGCTGAGAAAATGGAGGAAAAAAAGAGGAAAAGTAAAAAGGTACAGAGAAGAGAGAAAGGAATACAGTAAAATGTGTAAAAGAAAGAAGAAAGAGAAGAAGGAAAGGATGATAAAAGAAATAGGGGAAACGAGAACGGAAGAAAAGGTATGGGAGCTGATAAGCAGAGTAAGAAAAAGAAGGAAGAGGATAAATGAAGAAATAAAGATGGAAGAATATAAGGAGTACTTCATGGAGCTAATGGGTGGGATGGAGAATAAGGTAGTAAAAGGAGAAGAGGGAGGGAACAGGCAAGAAGAAGAGGAGATAGACCTGGAGGAGGTAAGAAACGTAATAAAAAAAAGGTGTCATTTAAATGCTCAGTTAAACTTATTTTAGCTCAGTAAATGTTGTTTCTGCACAAGTTATATTTTCTATAGAGCTCAGTTAAATCGAATTATTTATCAGTAGAATAATTAAATTTCATAGCAATTATATGTATCCGCAAGGCCAATTGTTATTTTGATAGGTTAAACATTTAATATTTTTCGATAAAAAATTATATTTTGCTCAGATTTTTTTTTAAAAAGTAACAAATTACAATAAATAGGTTGATGTGTTGAAATAGGGATAGTAACAATAAAATCAAATATCTACATAAACAAAGTCTACATAAACTGTTTCGAAATATAATCCAATAGTCAACATCGTGTCATATTATTGAATAACCAACGCCGCTTTTGCTCGAGCAGAACGACCACGTTTTCGCTTTTGACCCAATGGTATAGCCTTTGCTTCGTCCGGTGCAATCACGAACCTCATACGAAGTGAAATACCAAGGATGTGTTGACACATATAAAGCTTGAAAAAATCGCTGCAATTACATTTTCCTTGGAGCCAATTGTGTTTCGTGAAAGGAGTCGGAAAAGTCACATTGTAGTACTTGAAGTTCTTTGACATAAATTCGTCAAAGGTGTTCCATTCCTCATCTGGTCCAATTATATTAACTTTTGGGTCTGCTGGAATTGTATACAATGTGCGTCCTCCATTTTCGCTGACTGCCATATGAAAATCCGTCTTCGCCCAAGCATAAGCCGTAGTCCATTGTTTCAATGTAATTGCGGGACTATTATGAACCTCCACTTTACCATTAAAATACGCTAAAGACCATGTTTGCACCATATCAAACATAACAGTACGGAACCGGCTCAATTCATAACGTTCTCTAAACGTGTGTTCATCTTTAATCCTTTTGTTTGCCGATTCAAGCGCATTATTCGTCGATGGCGTAAGTTGTCGCACACCTTCATACCAATATCAATGGCTATGCAACCATTCAGATTCAAAATAGTTTGTAAATGCGGTGCTCACTTTTTCCCATTTCGCAACAAACAATTCGGCAGTTTTGTTGAAAATTTCAGTGCTTTGACTCAATTGAAGTCGATCGAGATCGTGTAATAGTTGTTTTTGATCTTTGGTTGTGCGAATGTCATATTTGGTTAGGTTATCAACAACTGCCCGACGCATATGCACCCAGCACATAATTATGAAATCTTGTTCACCAAACACTTGCTCGAAACCATTGTGGATGCTCTTTGCAGCGTCACTAATTAGAATTTCCGGATTGTAATCAAGGTTATACAAATTTTTCAACCCTTTTTTCACCGCCGCAAAAATAAACGCATAGTCGCTAGCTCGTTCGAACGTTAGTTACAGCCACACCAAATGGATGATAACTTCGATACATATCAGTTGTTCCAATTTGCAAGATCGGGTACCCCTGCCATACACATTTATAGGTTCCGTCTGTATGTAATCTTTCAGAATTCGTGGCGTTAGCAAGCAATAATTTCGTTGATACGATGAATCTGAAGTATGGCTCTCTTTCATTCAAACTAACTTCGAAATCAACAATAAATGGCATGTTTTTATCCATTGGAACAATCACATTATCTTGGAGCCAATTTTTCAAGTCGATCAAGTTTATTTTGTCGGCACCGAACTTTGCATTGCGCAATTGTTTCAAATATGCATCAAATTTTCTTCTGTCTGGTAGCTCAATTTTCTTTATCATTAACTTATTCAAAATCACTGCCGGTTTCATCACGCCAAGTTCGTACATATTTTTGATCACTTCCTTCGTTTCGAGCGGTATTTCATAGACAAAATTTACATTTTCGTCGTGATCATGTTCACCTACTGATCGGTACAAATGCACAGTCGGATTTCTCGAATCAAATAACAAATACATGCTCGCCGAACATTGCTTGCTACGGAATTTGACTTTGTTGCATCGGAACATTTGCCGATCGCCTTCATTCAACTTACTCTTGTAATATTTTGACCAACAATTCTCCGCTTGAATGACAGCTAAGGCATCTGTTTCAGTCTCAAAACTGTTTAAATGCACAAAAAGCTTATGAACACGTCGTTTCTTTCGTGCTAATTCGGGCGCTACATCCCCCTTTTGCTCATCGACGTTGTTTGAAGTGGAGCATCCTGACGATGCTTCATCGTTAATTTCACTTGCGAACTCGTCAATAATACTAGTTGATGCTGGACATGATTCATGACTGGACGTACTGGGCATCATACTGGCAATTTGTTCAATCTGATCTTCTGAACATCTGCAAATGGAAACAAACATGAGAATAATTGACGAAATATGATGTAAAAATATGCACAAGTTTCAAAACTCAAACTCACCTTTCCGAAATGTAAATTCCATTCAAAAGCATAGATTGTCTGAATGCATCCTCATCTCCACAAGCTTGACACCTGGGAATATTTTGTTTGTTCACCAAATCCCTCAAGCATTGACTATGATACCATCTGCTATTGCAACACGGAAGCTCGATCGATGTCACTGAGTGAAATTTTCCCATTGACTGTTCACATAAACGACACAATTCGTTATCGGCATGAATTGTAGATCGTTCAATATCATGATGCAAGTGGCAAAACGAGTCGAACTTCCCCCAGAATTGCGACAGGCAACTATTTTCCAAACCGCATGTGTAGTGAAATGATTTGCTGCACGAACGTCTACAGCATCCAATACTTGCACCACGCAATTTACAGTAGAAGCAAGTCTGCAAATAGTTATTTTTGATTGAGTAAACAGATTGAATGATTTCAAACAATCGAAAAACTTGAAACGCATTTAAAAATAATTAAAAAACATACCAATTTTGAAGCTCGCTTCAATTCACGTTTGACGTCCTCCTCCAAATATCCTAGAATTCCAACATTAACTTCATCCTTTTGCTGCAATCCCGATGCGAACAACTGATACAAATGTAAACAAAAGTGGAAAATGGGAAAAATTATCATAAAATCAAAATGAATGGTTAAAAAACTTACCAAACAAAAGTTATGTATGGTGATTCCATTCTTAGTGTATTTATTGCCATACAAAACAACGTCATTTGTCGACGACTTACAGAATATGCAGTTTGCTTCTTGGTTATCTTCGAACGATTTGTAAAGCGGTGGAATCGACATTTTAAATTAACGAAGAAAGAATGGTATACGAGGGAGAAGTATGTCAGCAACCAACGAGTGACAAAGGCACACTGATCACGATCGACACGTTAAATGTTCTGTTATTATATCATATGCCCTGGTCAAATTTTCCGTGTCTTTCTGTAGGTTAATTGTATTGTTATTTTGTTTTATAAAAAACATTCGTTGGATAATAAAATTGCCCGGTCGACCAAACTTATTGCATTCAGTTCTTATTTTTTTGGGTGACTAGAGTAATAATAAACGTAACGATTGGGCAAATAACAATGCAAATTAGATTTATTGACTGTGCATTATTCCCATAACAAAATAAATTTACTTATTTTGCATTTGCATTTTCTAACTTAACATTATCATTAAAATCTATTGAGCATTGATTTTATTTTTACTTAATATTTTTTTAATTAACTGAGCAAAATAAAAAATAACTGAGCATTTTATATTATCCCATAAAAAAGTTAAAAACAGGAAAGGCAATAGGAAATGATGGAATACCGAACAAAGCGTGGAAATTTGGAGGAGAAGAAATGGTAGAATGGATATGGGAAGTTTGTAAAAAAGTTTGGAGAGGGGAAGGCTGGCCGGATGGAACAATGGAAAGAAAGAGAAATAGTTCCAATAATAAAAAAAGGAGAAAGGCGAGAAGTGAAAGATTATAGAGGAATAACAATAATGTCATTAATGTATAAGATATACACAGCGATACTGGCGGAAAAGTTAAGAAAAGAGGTCGAGACGAAGAATTTGATTCCAGATAATCAGGCAGGATTCAGAAAAGGAATGGGGACAATGAATCAGATATTCGCTCTAAACTATCTGGTAAACAGACAATTGGGTAAGGAAAAAGGAAAGATGACAGTATTTTTCATAAATTTGAAAGCGGCATTCGACTCAGTGGACAAGGAAGTATTAATTAGGGCGATGATAGAGAGAGGAGTGAGGCAGGGTTTAATAGACAGGGTTAAGGAGGTATTGAGAGAAACGAAAGGTAGGGTAAGAATAGGAAGAGAGTGTGGAGGCGCGTTTTGGATGGCAAAAGGCGTGAGGCAAGGATGCCCATTGAGCCCGATACTCTTTAACATATTAATCGCGGACTTAGAAGATTATATAAAGAAGGGAGAATGGGGAGGCGTAAAGCTGAGAAAGGGAAAGATTTATACGTTAATGTATGCGGATGACATTGCACTGATGGCAGAGGAGGAACAGGACATGAGATCGATGATGAGCAGACTTGAAGGTTACCTGGACAAGAAGGGACTAATATTGAGTATAGAGAAATTTAAAAATAATGAGGTTCAGTAAGGGAGGAGGAAGGAAGAAGAAGTATGACTAGAGATAGAAAAGAAAGAAATTAGAGAAAGTTAAGGAATTTAAATATCTTGGATATACGCTGAAGGGAAATGAGGAACAAGAGGCGCACATCAAAGAGAGAAAAAAAAGGCGGCGAGAGTGATGAGGGAAGTATGGGGGATAGGGAAAAGAATGTGGAAAAAGGACTGGAGAAGAAGGATCTGGTTGTATGATACTCTGATATGGACAGTGATGGGATACGGGGCAGAAATGTGGTAGAAAGTATACATGAGAGATATATCAGATGGATATTTGGGCTAAACTGGAGGACACCCGGATATATGGTGAGAGATGAAGTGGAAAGGGAGAAGATGAGAGGCAGAGCAAACAAGAGAGCTTGGAAGTTCGAAAAGAAATTAGAGGAAGGTAACGGGGGAGGGGGAATAGCGAGGAAATGCCTAGAGAAAATGAAAGAGAGATGGAAAAAGAGGAAGATAATAGGAAAGTGGGAACAAGAAAAAAAAAGTTATCTGGAAGAGCTGGGGGTGAGAGTTGAAGAGGAGGATGAGTTAGAAGTTGAAAATCTGGAGAGCAGAGAGAAAGCGAAGCAAAAACAAGAAAAGATGGAAAAGATCGTAGACTCGAAATACAACCGGTGGTATAAATTTATAAGGAAGGACGGGATTCTAGGATACTTAGAGAAAAACTGAGAGGAAGAAAAGTGGAGTGGGGTCGCGAGGTTAGCATTAAACTTATTGTCTATTAATGATGAAGATATTGTGAATGTGAGACCGATCAGAAAAAATAAAAGATTTAAACATCGCATTAATTATTTGGAAGAGCTTGATGACATTGAATTCATAATGCGATTTTGAATAAGTAAAAGATCTGTGTTATCAGTGTTACAACACATAAGGGAAGAATTAGAATTTGCAACAAATAAGTAAGTAGAAACTATTTTATAATTGCAAATATAAATTCTAGGGTAAATCTGAAGGAGAGCTCACTCCTCTCCGATTTCGATAAAATTAGTCTCAATCGATGCGTTTTTGCACAAAACGACCGAATCTGGCAGAAAAAGTGTCGCTCTGCCCCGCGAAGCGAGATATTAACAGTTAAAGTTGACGACTATCAGGTTATGAGACCTGTCATACCGACGGCTGTAGTGACTACAAACATTCCTGCAGCAATATGCGCATGCTCAGTGGCTGCACGCGCATGCTCCGTAGCGACATATGTAGTGTACTTTTCGACGCGTTTTACTTAAATAAATATCTTGTCATTTACAACCTGCACATCTTAATCTTACAATGGCATACTCAGTCCAGCAATTGAACAATAATCCGTGGCTTGCGATTCAGGACATCATTGGCAATGCAAATACGTGGCCAATACGGCAAATGTTCTGGGATAAAAATTTTACGGATTATAACCGAATGATTATTGTCAATTTTGCATTTTTAAATGGGGTATCGGAAGAATTTTTGCATGATGTATTAGCTTTCACGCTAAAAAATGCTTACACAGCTGAGAGAAAACGCAATATTGAGTATAGATATCGATATTTAAATCATAAGGTAATTCTTTTAATATTAATTGATAACTATATAGCAAACAAGTATATTGTTTTTTATTCTTTGTAGCAATTAAGACAAATGCGACGCAGCCGTGTGTACAGTTACAGCGTTTTCCATAGAGAAATGTTAGATCAATATGAATCCAATAAATAATTAAAATTGGATGTATTATTTTGAAGTTGTGATTTTCATTAAAGCAGATATTTTGTATTTAACTGTTTAAAGCTCGTCTCACTAACCTACGTAGGTTAGTTGACGCGCTTTAAAAGTATTTAAGTGTTTAAAGCGCGTCACTAATCTATACGCCGAAGGCGTGTCTTAAAATCAGTGAGGAGGCCAAGCCTCCTTAATTGCACGAGTTTCTCGCCGTGACCCATAATAGGCACAAGTTAATAGAGTATTTGATTGAGCATCGTTTAATAAATAAAGAAATACAGTGTCTAAAATGTGATAATAAGTTAACAATTGATAAAAGTATTTTATATTTCGATGCCGAAAATCACGTTATGAGAAAAATTGCCATAAATAATATGTTAAAAAGTAATGTATGTTTCAAACAAGTGCAAAATGTAATACGTGGTTTTACAAATCAAAATTAAGTTATGTAGCACTTGTAGTAGCCTCCGAGACATTTGCTTCATCATGGATCTTCGGTAGATACAGTTCCGCAATCGTACGGAAAAAACTGCTCAAACGATCTTCATAATTATGAACGCGTTTGATGAGATATTCTGCAAAATATCCCACTAAGTGTGAATTACGTGTCCCGTACCGTGGGATATTAGCTTTTACCTCTCTCCAAACGCGTTCTATGTGTTGAGTGTGTGCTGCTAAAAAATTAAAAAATTGTTAATACATTTAAATAACATTTCTTTATTTTTTCATCTTAAATATATTATAATTAAACACAACAATTCGTAACACTACATATTTAAAATGTTTATATTTACCGGTATCTGAGTCGACGAAATTCATAGAATGATTAGCTGTCAGATGTTGGAAGCCTTCATTGTTTAAACAATTGTAAGACTTCCAACAATCTGACATTATCGTCGTCTTAGGTAGGATCCACTCGATCTTTGATAATTTCGAGCAAAGTTTTTTCTGTACGATCAGGAACTGGCACAAAAAATATTTTTCTTGATTCGCGTTCACATCCACTGAAGATCCATTTCCCTTCGATAATTCGGCCACGGTTGTATTTTCTTTTGCAGATTTTGACCTCATCCATTTTAACAATTTTATCAGGCCTTCCAAGTTTTGTTAAATTTTTCTCAGCTCTGCAAATGCAAACCTACATCATTTTTACATAATTTTAGTAAATATATATTTAACATATTTATATTTGGTATAAATATCTATAAAAGGTCAAATCTCACCGATGACCTTGACTTTGACATATGTTGTCAAGGTCACCCTCCTGAGTGACCTTTAGAAGGTTTTAGCCGGCGGTCGT
Organism: Temnothorax americanus; assembly: GCF_048541705.1. Classification (NCBI taxonomy): domain Eukaryota; kingdom Metazoa; phylum Arthropoda; class Insecta; order Hymenoptera; family Formicidae; genus Temnothorax; species Temnothorax americanus. The sequence goes on from NW_027509277.1 coordinate 59,597, forward strand.
TATTCATTAAAAAATATTAACAAAAAAATTTTGACAAATATAGCAGTTATTTTCAGTATTGAAAGGCATAAACGACTAATATTAGGTTTTTTTTTTTTAAAGCAGAGAATACTTTATTTCGCGAGAAAGTCGCTGCTTTACCAAAACACAACATTTAAAGCAGTAAATTGTTGATAAATTAAAGTCTATTTGTTAATGCAATGAATACTTTATTCGCGAGAAAGTCGCTGCTTTACCAAAACACAACATTTAAAGCAGTAAATTGTTGATAAATTGAAGTCTTTTTGTTAAAGCAGAGAATACTTTATTTCGCGAAAAAATCGCTGTTTTACCAAAATACAACATTTAAAGCAGTAAATTGTTGATAAATTGTATATTGAATCTATGTGAGTATTGGAAGGCATAAATGACTAATATATGTCGAAATAGTTCACGCATATTCTTTCCACGCGAAACGAAGTGCCACATGGATTCGTGGCGTGCTTTACAAGCTCGTTTATTGTATATCGCCACAAATATTCACACAAATGATCAACTAACTTATCTTGTTTAATACCACCTCTACTTAAACGAGCTTGTAAAGCGCGCCACGAACCCATGTGCGATAACTCGTCTCGCGTGAAAAGTATATGCGTGAACTATTTCGACATTATATTAGTCATTTATGCCTTCCATATATTCAATATACAATTTATCAACAATTTACTGCTTTAAATGTTTTGGTAAAGCAGCGACTTTTTCGCAAAATAATCGCGAAATAAGTATTCTCTGCTTTAAAAAAAAAAACGTAATATTAGTCGTTTATATCTCTCAGTACTTAAAATAATTGCTATATTTTTCAAACTTTTTTAAATAACTTTTTAACGAATAACGACCGACGGCTAAAAACTTCTGAAGGTCACTCAGAAGGGTGATTTTGACAACATATGTCAAGCTCAAGGTCATCGGTGAGGTTCGACCTTTTACAGATATTTACTTTATATTTAAAGCAGAGCTCGGCAAGAAATGCACATTTCGGCCAATTTTCAGTTGATTCCGCCTCCCGCTCTCCTCTTACCGCGACGTCTCGCGCGCAGCCTACGAGCTTCGCGAGGGTCAGGACCGTGCCGTTTCGCGACCGCATCACCGTACCGGCACCTTGCGAGTGTTTTGTTAATAGTTTTCCGCATCACCCGGGGTACTATTATTGACGCGTTTTTTTTTTTAAGTGGTATCCCCTGTAGGCCTAATCCACTGAAGACAGACAAGTCTTTTATAAATTTAATTAATTGAAACTTAAATTAATGAAGAAGCAGAATTATATATATATATATATATATATATATATATATATATATATGTAGGTCCAGAGGTATGTTCCGGGACTGTTTACGTTTTTTGAAATGTACAGTCCTGGAATATAACGCATATATATGTAATCAGATTTAAAAAACTGTCCCGAAAATTGCCGTAGGACATCAATTTTTTCCAGGACAGTCCTGGAAACTGCCAAATGTCCCGGAATATACCGATATCAAAAATAAAAGTCCCGGAACATACTTCTGGACCTTGTAAGATCTCTTTTACTTGTTTAAACCTTACTTATAATAAAGATGACTCAATTCCCGGGGAGGGACGTGTATTTATCGAACGAGATATTTATTAAAGAGTATCCGTAATTTTATTTTAATTAACACGGGCTACAAATATCGCTCTCCTGAGACCGCCTCTATACGCACGCTTTTCATACATTCACTTACTCGCCCCATAAATATCCTCGCGGTCACCTAGCTCGTTATGCGTCACGCCGAAAATGGACGTCACATCAAAATGTACGCGTCTCGAGAGGAATTAAGAGAATACTAATGCGATATATGGATACATTTGTATAGCGCGAGAATTATTATACTCTCCGAGGACGTGTGCCGATCACGATTCAAGTTCGTGTTACAAGTACTCATCTGCGTGCTCGGGAACCTCCTGCGCTTCCCTCGTTGGCTCTCTCGCCTGTTCCGGGGACCCTTGCCTCACGTGGCTGATAGAATGCTGGGCGGGCCGTATTGCTCCGCAGGAAGTTTGATCGCCTTATCCTGACTCGCCTCTCAATTCACCGTCAGTCTGCTCGTCGTAAGGCCCGTATTTAGAATTAAGCGTGGTCGGCTCGGAGTCCCCAGAACGAAAGAGGCCGAGCCTCGCTCGGTCCCATCGATCACCGGATCGCGGATCGATGGGCATGCGCAAATCACCCGCCTCCCACTTCGGGAAATTATAGGGTGGTGGATGGTAGCGTGCTCGCACTATTACATCTCACATATTACATCTTACAATGCCCCCTTTTTATGGGACACACCTTCAGCATGAGGGCCATAAACTTAATCTCCTCCTTACAATTTGATACCGCATTTTATAGTTATTTACAAGTTATCAAGATACCGACGCAAGATCCAAGCATACTCAATTTCCATCGCATTCAATCTCTCACTCATACCGATACTTTATCTATAATCCTTCCAACGTTATCGTTATAGTGTTCGCATATCGACACATCGTCAAAGTGTAGTATAATTAATTTACATCGATATCTTCCAAGATTAGCAGCGTTCGTAATTACACCTCGTCAAATCATACCTTATATCTAAACATTCCAATATCAACAGTGTTCGCATACACATCGTCACGGTATAATAGCTTACATATAAACATTCCAATATCAACAGTATCTGCATACACATCGTCACGGTATAATAACTTACATATAAACATTCCAATATCAACAGTATTTGCCCGTACAATATTAGGGAGAGAACTCGAACAGATACTTTCTTGTCTACTTTTCACGGTCTTCACCTTTCCCAAGATAATACTTTCGAAAATTGAGACGGTTATATATGCCTATCTCTATCTGCTCATTCTTTGGATCAACGAGTGCGAACGCGTTTTCTCCTATTTTACGAATTATTTTATAGGGACCCTCAAATAGGTGGAAAAACTTCCCGATCACCTTATCACAAGCATTTGAGAGATGTTTTACTCTTAATAGGACTAAGTCCCCGACCGATAATTGAATTTTAGATTTACCTCCTTGTCTTTTACGATACTTAAAATTCTTCCTTAAATTCTCTCTAGCCATCTCGATTAGGAATTCGTGCGAGGGTTTCTCACTTTTGGGAAATTGGACAAGCTCTAGAATCTCATCTTGAACGGAATGACCAAATTGCAATTCACACGGTGTAACTCCCGTACTCTGGTGGACCGTAACATTTAATATCTCCTCGATTTTCGGCACAAACGTAACCCATTTTGTATGTTTTTCCGCGCACAACGTTCTAAATAATCGGCCCAACTCGTGCATAACGCGTTCTGTTGGATTTTACTGCGGGTGTCTGATCGAACTATACAAAACCTTAATACCTTCGGCCTCAAGTCGCGTTTTCCATAATGCGGACGTGAATTGACTACCGTGATCTGATAAAATACGCTTTGGCTTTCCGAATTTTGGAATAAAGATATCCATAATTTTTTTTACACACCTGCGAACAGTTGCTTTTTTCATCGGATACAAACACACACTTTGTAAAGGCGTCTACCATAACAAACATATATTGCATTTCTCCGCGGGCCATCGGGAGAGGACCATAAAAATCCACAGTAACTAAATTATTCGGACCTTTTGACTCAATAAAATTATATTCTCCCTCCATTGACACTGTTAAATATTTTACTCGTTGACACATATCGCAATGTAATACAAAATTCTTTACTTGTGCCGACATACCTCTCCAATAATAAAATTGTTTCAGATATGCGATGGTTTTATAAACACCGGATGACCCAGTTTAGAGTGTATCTCTTTTATTGCCGATCGTTGCATTTTTTCCGGTATTACGATTCTCCAGTTTTTCCTACTCCTTTCCCGATGAAACAGTATGTTGCTATATACAACAAAATCAGCATTTCCCCCTCTCTCATCGGAAGCATCAATGCAACACCTTATTTTTGGATCATTACGCTGCAATTCGCTCAACGCCTTCATGCCTCGAGCGAATTTGTCATCATAATAAATCGTGGCTATTACCTTTAGCGATGTTTCCTCTTTATCATTTGCGGGAGAGAAACATTGATGCAACGATGAGATAACAATTTGCTCAAGACTTTCCTCCGCAAACCTTCCCTCCGGATTTCGGCTGAAAAAATCAGCCACCACGTTATCTACACCCCGACAATGCGTCTCCGAAAAAGAGTACTGTTGCAACAACAATGTCCACCGCATAATTCTGCCACTTTGAAAAGCCGCGGACTGCAAAAACGTTAGACTTTTGTGATCTGTTACTATCTCGAAGTGTACACCTATCAAATAAACCCGAAATTTCTCTACTGAATACACGATCGCCAGAAGCTCCTTCTCCGTAGTGGTATATTTAATTTCCGGACGAGATAAGCACCGACTCACTAATCCGATTATGTTATGATTTCCTCTCCCATCAACTTGATAAAAAATTCCTGCAATCCCTCAATCACTCGCGTCCGTTTGTAATTTGAAGGGCACTTTTGGAATAATATGCTTCAAGGTTAAACTCTGGTTAAGATTTCCCTTCAACTCTCTAAATGCTAGAGGAATGTGCTTGTGTCCAATTCCAACCTACATCCTTTCTCAGCAATTCGCGGAGTGAATCTACTGACATGCTGTGTCTCACATTAAATTGTCGATAATAATTACACACCCCTAAAAATTGTTGGAGTTGTTTCTTATTTTTTGGCTCTTCAAAATTTATAATATCCTCGAGCTTCTTTCGCTCCGGCGAAATACCTTCTGTCGACACTTCAAGTCCAAGGAAAAGAACACATTTTTGAAAAAATACACATTTTGATAATTTTCATGTAAAATTATACTCGAGGAGACGTTTAAATATTCTGCTTAGAATCCTAATATGATCTTCGAAAGTTTTAGTGCCAATTATTACATCATCAATATACTTAGATATAAATTCGTTAAACTCGTCCCCCAACGCGTTGCTCAATGCCCTTATAAAACCGCTACCGGCAGTCTTTAATCCAAACGGAATCCTACAATATAAATATGTTTTGAAATCAAACAAGAACGCAGTGAACAGTCGCGACGATTCTTCCAATGGCACTTGCCAATATCCGTGAGTCAAATCTATCTTCGAGAACCATTTAGCGCCGTGATACTTTTGCGTTAATTCATTTATTAGCGGTGGTGATTCTTGATCGTCTTCGATTACTTCGTTTATGCCCCTCGCGTCTAAACAAACCCTAACACTACCATCTTCCTTTTTTACGATTCTTATCGGATTACAATACGGACTAATTCCCCTTTCGATAACCCCATCTTCGATCATTTTTTCGATTGCTTTTCTCGTCGGCTCGCGTAACGCGTACGGAACAGGATAATTATGACGAATTCTCGGTTGACGGATGCCGGGCTTTAATTTTATGCGATGCTCATATCTCTTCGCGCAGCCTGGCTTGTCCGAAAAAAGTGAACGAAAATTTTCTAACATTTCGCAAAAAATCTGTTTTTGGACGTTGTCAAGTGAGGTCATTTCACACGCGATCTCTATCGGGTCCTCCGGTACACCTTGCTTACACTCCGTTTTCTTCTCAGCTAGAGAAGCGTTCTTAAATATATTATTATCCCCTATATCATTATCAATACCATCACATATCTCATCACATATATCATGATCATTGCTGTCACACATTTCATTATAAATATCCCCCTTCCTTTGTACCAATTCTCGTATAATTGTTTCTTTATTATTTTCTTCAACCCGGTCGCTCCTAATCACTTCCGTTATCATCTCCTCATCTATCTTATTACAACTTATTAGTTCTCCCCCCCTATTTTCCTTTTGAGTTACCTCACTTGAACTAATCGCGTTACTTGTTATTTGGTCCTTCTCCCTTTTCGGGTCTATTCACATATCTCTATCACATCAAGAGACACGGTAGTGTCTCGCGCCAAGTACACGCAGAGCGAGACCGACCGTGACTCTTTTACGCGACGCGACGGGTTGCGAGTACCCGAGATGTTGAGATCTCGATAACGAGTGAACGGATCAAGTTTTAAGTAGGCTTGATCGATAGCTTGGGGTCCAATTAGGGGGGGGGGGTTTCTCTCATAATATTCCGCTACGTGCCCTACGAGCGGAGATATTGCGACGCAAAGTCCAAATGCGAAAATTTATTTTTAAGATACGTCGTCTACGTCGACCGCTCTTCTTTATAACATACATGTAACAAACAGAGAACGTCACTGTCACTTTTTCGACACTGGCGGCTAGCGGCGTTAGTATCGCAGTGCAGTGCAGTGCAGACAGTGCGTTCGTTTAGAGCGCTATCCTGTCAGTCAGTTCATCATCTGATCAGTTAACCTATCTCGATCGATCGAGAGACACGGTAGTACGCGCGGAGCGAGACCGACCGTGTGACTCTTTATTACGCGTCGCGAGGTAAGGTGCGACAACGCGCGCATACGCGCGTACGCGAAACAGCAGTAACACCGTAATCGTGCCGGCGATAGACTGAATTGAATTGCTTCGTGCTTATTTAAAGATTTCATATCCCTACATTGGGTGCGTTCAGCCGATACTCCGCTAGCCTAGCAATCGTGAGCAGTCGCTCGTTTTCGCTCGTTTCCTCTCCTTTGACCCAATGGATTAAAAGGAGAGGAAACGAGCGACTGCTCACGATTGCTAGGCTAGCGGAGTATCGGCTGAACGCACCCATCGTGTTAAGATCGCTGCCGGAAAAGAAGGTTATCTACGCTTGGCAGAAAGTGACGACTGACACGTTCGATCTCGACTTCGTTGATCGCAGAAGAGCTGAACTCGAGGTACGTTTCCGATTTGCAATTATAAATGTATCGTGCGATGAATGTTGTACCCAATTATAACCTCAAATGAAGTTGTGCACGTTGCTGAAAGATATATATATATATATCTTGATATATAGGTTACGGTCAACGTGATACAAATGCTCTGGAGCGTTCTTCTTCTCATTCTTTCTTCATTGAAAGAAAAAGAGAAGAGGAATGCTTCGAAGCATTTGTAGCGTCACGTTGACCGTAGCCATAATATCATATTAATACATTATTTTATTTTTAGATATAGGTCAAGGATTGCCATTTAAAGCTGGTACGTTTGATGGGGCTGTCAGTATTTCTGCGCTTGTGGTTGTGCTATGCAAGCAAAACTTTGCACAATCCTACAAGACGTTTATATCGTTTCTTATCAACGTTGTATGCATGTCTGTCAAGAAGCGCAAGAGCAGTGTTACAATTCTATCCAGAGAACGGTGAGAACAGGTTGTTGATATTATATATATCTTGATATATAGGCTACGGTCAACGTGATACAAATGCTCTGGAGCGTTCTTCTTCTCCTTCTTTCTTCATTGAAAGAAAAGAGAAGAGGAATGCTTCGAAGCATTTGTAGTGTCACGTTGACCATAGCCATAATATCATATTAATACATTATTTTATTTTTTAGGTCAAGGATTGCCATTTAAAGCTGGTACGTTTGATGGGGCTATCAGTATTTCTGCGCTTGTGGTTGTGCTATGCAAGCAAAACTTTGCACAATCCTACAAGACGTTTATATCGTTTCTTATCAACGTTGTATGCATGTCTGTCAAGAAGCGCAAGAGCAGTGTTACAATTCTATCCAGAGAACGGTGAGAACAGGTTGTTGATATTATATATATCTTGATATATATATGATGGCAAATACTGGCCGTATTGTCCTCGGTTAGAGGCAGGAGCCAACGAAATCACCGTTTTATACTGAGAGAAATCGCGAAAGTACAAATGGTAAGTACTGTCTTTTCAATATATATTTCACATAATTTTGCATAATTACAATGTTGCTATTTTTATTTTATTTTAGATGGATATATTTCGAGCTAGAATTATCATTGGAAGAAAAATCAGCCACCGATATCGCTGCCGGACCTGTCGCCCCCGGACCTGTCGCCGCCAGTTCCGTCGCCGCTGGACCTGTTGCCGCTGGTTCCGTCGTCGCCGACCATCCTGTCGCCGCCGGACTTGTCGCCGCCGGTTCCGTCGCCAACCGTCCCGTCGCCGCCAGACCTGTCGCCGCCGGTTTCTTCGCCGACCGTCTCGTCGTCGCCGACCGTCCCGTCGCCGCCCGTCCCGTCGCCGATCGTCCCGTCGTCGCCGGACCTGTCGCCGCTGATCCCGTCGTCGCCGATCGTGCCGCTGCTCGTTTCGATGCCGAAGATGATAGACAAGGTAATATTAATTAATATTATGTATATTTAACAGAAAGTAATGACATATTCATGATATATTCCGCCAATAATTTGATTGCGATCATAAAATTTCTTATACAATTTTATTATTTTACAGTTCGAAGACCAAGAGGCAGAGCCGCGGGGATACGACGGCAAGAAGAAAGGTTCATGGCCTTCTTATATAAATTGTCATCATCCAATTACCATTGGGGTAGACGAGGCAGAGGCAGAGGCAGACGTTGAGAGCAACAGGATTTAATCTTTGTTTCTATATAATCTTTATATAATGTGTCTCTATATAATGTCTCTATATAATGTCTCTATATAATCTCTATATATAATAATGTCTATATAATGTCTCTATATATAATAATCTCTATAAATAATAATGTCTCTGTATAATCTATATATATATATGATACACAATAAAAATAATTGAAAAATAATTAGAGATGAATGCATTCGTATTGTTTTATTATAAAAAATAAAATTGCGTTCAGGTATTTTATGTTATGTATAACCGCATCGTATATAATTATTATCAAATCCTCTTGATTCAAAACGATCTTGATTACTTTCATTATTTTGTATGTAGCTGTTTTGAGACAAATTAGTTGTTTCGACGCTCTCGGGTTGTACAGGTTGTATAATTGTTTCGTTTGTATGAGAAATGTATAATATTTATTCTACCTACCGGATTGTGGAGGCAATAGAGATTGTGAAGCAGGAATTTGACAAGATACTTTTATACACAGTCAAGATCTTCATGATGTATATATAATCTTTATAGCATTTTTAAATAGAAACTAATGTAACGTTTTATATTTTGTTGCTATTGGAATTTTTTATTGTTAAAATATTAATATATGATTCTATGTAAATCTATATAAAAGTTTAATTATCAAAATATGTAATAATTTTCGAAATATGTATTATTCTGTAGGAACATAATTATATATAAAAATATTAGTCTTTTTTAAAAAATAGTGATAAATTGTAGTACAATCACAAAACTTGGACAAATTAAAGATATTTTAATATAAAAGAAAAAGAGAAAGACAGTGTAATACAGTAAAAATATAGCAAACTGCAGAACATTGCAGGAATATTTTTTTTAATGTCTCTGATTTTTATTTAACTATATATAGTTACATAAGATAATATATAAATAAAGGAGTATACAATTACATAAGATAATATACAAAGGAGTACTTTAACGGGCAGTACATTAGGTAGTGCAATAAACAATACAATAAAATTATTTCTTACTGATTTTATCAAGAGACACGGTAGTGTCTCGCGCCAAGTACACGCGGAGCGAGACCGACCGTGATCTTTTACGCGACGCGACGGGTTGCGAGTACCCGAGATGTTGAGATCTCGATAACGAGTGAACGGATCAAGTTCTAAGTAGGCTTGATCGATAGCTTGAGGTCCAATTAGGGGGGGGGGGGTTTCTCTCATAATATTCCGCTGCGTGCCCTACGAGCGGAGATATTGCGATGCAAAGTCCAAATGTAGAAAATTTATTTTTAAGATACGAATACGTATATATACTTCTAATGCCGACGTCTTATATGATGACGTCATAATCAGAAACGTCACTTTCACTTTTTCGACACTGGTGGCAAGCGGTTCTGATTATACAATATAATTATATACGATACGGTTATACATATACATAAAATACCTGAACGCAATTTTATTTTTTATAATAAAACAATACGAATGCATTCATCTGTAATTATTTTTCAATTATTTTTATTGTGTATCATATATCCGTACAACATTACCTTTTTAAAAAAAAGGTAAAAAAAGGCGCCAAGTACACGTATAGTAGTGTATATGTTGTTACCTAAAAAAAAAAAGAAAGTGGTAGTATTATACCTCGAAAAAACCTAAGTAACAAGTGGTAGATCTTTATATCTCGAAAAATCTCGAAAAAATCTAAGCAGTAGTATTTTTATTTCCGAAAAATTATAACCCTAGTGATACACGTCACAAAATTATGTTACCTTATCAAAAAGAAGAGTCGCGCTTCAAGTGATCTATTACAATTACAAAAAAGAAATGATATCTCTTTAAGTTAGAGCGCCAATTACAGAGAGAACATGTATATTGCCTCAAAAAATAATTGTTGCACTACATTGAAAAATCTTTACATTGTGTCAATTAGAAAAGAATGTATAATAACAATTTTAAAAGATTAAAAAATTTTATTTAAATTTAACAAGAGAATACAAGATATTTAAATACAAAGTTATTTACATGTGTATTTTTTAATGGCCACAAAGAATTACAGAAGTAACAGTACAAAATAAAAATATTTTATTAAAATACATAAATTTTTCTTGTAAAAAAACTTGGCGCTGCTAGACCTCGAAATTTTAAATAAATAAATAAACTTATTCTATACTTAATTATAAGCCGCATTATCCGCCGTCCGCGTAGTCACGCACACCCATATCACTCACTCCCACATCCACGCTGATAATCATTTAATATTACTCCCATTGTATTCTTCTCTGAATTATTTTTATTTATTGTTGTTTTTATTTATTTAAAAGGTCTAGCAGCGCCAAGTTTTTTTACAAGAAAAATTTATGTATTTTAATAAAATATTTTTATTTTGTACTGTTACTTCTGTAATTCTTTGTGGCCATTAAAAAATACACATGTAAATAACTTTGTATTTAAATATCTTGTATTCTCTTGTTAAATTTAAATAAAATTTTTTAATCTTTTAAAATTGTTATTATACATTCTTTTCTAATTGACACAATGTAAAGATTTTTCAATGTAGTGCAACAATTATTTTTTGAGGCAATATACATGTTCTCTCTGTAATTGGCGCTCTAACTTAAAGAGATATCATTTCTTTTTTGTAATTGTAATAGATCACTTGAAGCGCGACTCTTCTTTTTGATAAGGTAACATAATTTTGTGACGTGTATCACTAGGGTTATAATTTTTCGGAAATAAAAATACTACTGCTTAGATTTTTTCGAGATTTTTCGAGATATAAAGATCTACCACTTGTTACTTAGGTTTTTTCGAGGTATAATACTACCACTTTCTTTTTTTTTTTAGGTAACAACATATACACTACTATACGTGTACTTGGCGCCCTTTTTTTCCTTTTTTTTAAAAAGGTAATTTTGTACGGATATCACGCCTTTTTGTAGTGTTACGCAACTTAATCTTATAAACAATATATCTTAAAATTTCATAAACCGTATATAATACAAGGTATGAAGCTAAAAGTGTTACGGACTATTATTTCTAAAGAAAACAACAATTTAATATTTTGCTCAGTTTTTTAAAAATAATAATCTGTAACCCTTTTAATTGTACACCTTGTATATATTTTTCAATTTCAACATAAAACATAATCGCAATAAAGCATGATTAATGTTAATAAGTCGTTAACTGTAAAATTCTTTATTTATTTTTATTTGCGTGTCTTACTGAATGTTGTTCGCAACTGTATATGTACCGATATCTTCAGGTATCGATATTTTTGATAATTATTTTTACGTCAGACATAATTTTAATTCATCCAATTTTTATTATGTCTAAACATAATTTTTGTCCAATTTTTATTATGTCTAGACATAATTTTAATTCAGCGATTTTTATTATGTCATGACATAATTTTAATTCTGCCGCTAGGGAAATTTTAAGTCGATTTTTATGAATCAAGCTTGAATTCAATGTTTAGGTGTCCCAGGTTGCTGATGACGAGGCCCACATAGCGCGCTCTATACTTTTCGGTGTCCAGGTGTATTAATACCTTGAACTTGATGGCCACGTGTTCCAAGTTGCCGATGACGAGGTCCACATAGTGCGCTTCGTAGTTTTCGGTGTCTACATGTATTAATACCTCGAATTCGATATCTACGTGTCCTACATTGGGTGTGTTCAGCCGATACTTTGCTAGCCTAGCAATCGTGAGCAGTCGCTCGTTTTCGCTCGTTTCCTCTTTTTTGACTTACTGGATTAAAAAGAGAAGAAACGAGCAAAAACGAGCAACTGCTCACGATTGCTAGGCTAGCGGAGTATCGGCTGAACGCACCCATTCAGATTTAAAGTTATTAATACACCTAGACACCAAAAACTATGAAGCGCATTATGTGGACCTCGTCATCAGCAACCTGGGACACCTAGACATCAATTTCAAGGTATTAATACACGTAGACACCAAAAACTACGGAGCGCAATATGTGGACCTTGTCATCGGCAACCTGGGACACCTAAACATTGAATTCAACATATTATTACACCTGGACACCGAAAACTACGAAGCGCACTATGTGGACCTCGTCATCGGCAACCTGGGACACGTAGACATCAAATTCAACGTACGATTACACCTGGACACCGGAAACTATGAAGCGCACTATCTGGATCCCGTCATCGGCAACCTGGGATACGTGGACATCGAATTCAAAATATTAATACACGTAGACACCGAAAACTACGGAGCGCACTATGTGGATTTTGTCATCGGCAACCTGGGACACCTAGACATCGAATTCAACGTACTATTACGTGAACATCAAATTCGAGGTATTATTACACCTGGACACCGAAAACTATGAAGCGCACTATCTGGATCTTGTCATCGGCAACCTGGGACACGTGAACATTGAATTCAAGGTATTAATACACGTAGACACCGAAAACTACGGAGCGCACTATGTGGGCCTTGTCATCGGCAACCTGGGACACCTAGACATCGCATTCAACGTACGATTACACCTGGACACCAAAAACTATGAAGCGCATTATCTGGATTCCGTCATCGGCAACCTGGGACACGTGGACATCGAATTCAACGTATTATTACACCTGGACACCGAAAACTACGAAGCGCACTGTGTGGACCTCGTCATCGGCAACCTGGGACACGTGGACATCGAATTCAAGGTATTAATACACGTAGACACCGAAAACTACGGAGCGCACTATGTGGACCTCGTCATCGGCAACCTGGGACACGTGGACATCGAATTCAAGGTATTAATACACGTACACACCGAAAACTACGGAGCGCACTATGTGGACCTCGTCATCGGCAACCTGGGACACCTAGACATCAAATTCAACGTACGATTACACCTGGACACCGAAAACTACGAAGCGCACTGTGTGGACCTCGTCATCGGCAACCTGGGACACGTGGACATCGAATTCAACGTATTATTACACCTGGACACCGAAAACTACGAAGCGCACTGTGTGGACCTCGTCATCGGCAACCTGGGACACGTGGACATCGAATTCAACGTATTATTACACCTGGACACCGAAAACTACGAAGCGCACTGTGTGGACCTCGTCATCGGCAACCTGGGACACGTGGACATCGAATTCAAGGTATTAATACACGTACACACCGAAAACTACGGAGCGCACTATGTGGACCTCGTCATCGGCAACCTGGGACACCTAGACATCGAATTCAACGTACGATTACACCTGGACACCGAAAACTACGAAGCGCACTGTGTGGACCTCGTCATCTGCAACCTGGGACACGTGGACATCGAATTCAACGTATTATTACACCTGGACACCGAAAACTACGAAGCGCACTGTGTGGACCTCGTCATCGGCAACCTGGGACACGTGGACATCGAATTCAAGGTATTAATACACGTAGACACCGAAAACTACGGAGCGCACTATGTGGACCTCGTCATCGGCAACCTGGGACACGTGGACATCGAATTCAAGATATTAATACACGTAGACACCAAAAACTACGGAGCGCACTATGTGGACCTCGTCATCGGCAACCTGGGACACGTAGACATCGAATTCAACGTATTATTACACCTGGACACCGAAAACTATAAAGCGCACTATCTGGACCTTGTCATTGGCAACCTGGGATACATAGACATCAAATTCAAGCTTGATTCATAAGAATCGACTTAAAAATTCCCTAGCGGCACTTTCTGCCAAGCATAGAGAACCTACTTTTCCGTTGACTCAATATTTATTATATATATACCTAATTTTTACTTAAATAGAAATCTTCCTCCTGACCGATAAGTTTATCGACCTAATTTTGAAATACGCGCGCGATATCGAAACTGGCGATACCTGCGCCGCCAGCGGCGAAAAAGTGAAAGTGACGTTCTCTGTTTGTTACATGTATGTTATAATGAATGCGAGCGGTTGACGTAGAAGAAAGTATCTTAAAAATAAATTTTCACATTTGGACTTTGCGTCGCAATATCTCCGCTCGTAAGGCACGTAGCGGAATATTATGAGAGAAACCCCCCCCTAATTGGACCCCAAGCTATCGATCAAGCCTACTTAGAACTTGATCCGTTCACTCGTTATCGAGATCTCAACATCTCGGGTACTCGCAACCCGTCGCGTCGCGTAAAAGAGTCACGGTCGGTCTCGCTCCGCGTGTACTTGGCGCGAGACACTACCGTGTCTCTTGATATATATATAGATTATATAGAGACATTATTATTTATAGAGATTATTATATATAGAGACATTATATAGACATTATTATATATAGAGATTATATAGAGACATTATATAGAGACATTATATAGAGACACATTATATAAAGATTATATAGAGACAAAGATTAAATCCTGTTGCTCTCAACGTCTGCCTCTGCCTCTGCCTCGTCTACCCCAATGGTAATTGGATGATGACAATTTATATAAGAAGGCCATGAACCTTTCTTCTTGCCGTCGTATCCCCGCGGCTCTGCCTCTTGGTCTTCGAACTGTAAAATAATAAAATTGTATAAGAAATTTTATGATCGCAATCAAATTATTGGCGGAATATATCATGAATATGTCATTACTTTCTGTTAAATATACATAATATTAATTAATATTACCTTGTCTATCATCTTCGGCATCGAAACGAGCAGCGGCACGATCGGCGACGACGGGATCAGCGGCGACAGGTCCGGCGACGACGGGACGGGCGGCGACGAGACGGGCGGCGACGAGACGGGCGGCGACGGGACGGTTGGCGACGGGACGGTCGGCGACGACGAGACGGTCGGCGACGAAACCGGCGGCGACAGGTCTGGCGGCGACGGGACGGTTGGCGACGGAACCGGCGGCGACAGGTCCGGCGGCGACAGGATGGTCGGCGACGACGGAACCAGCGGCGACAGGTCCAGCGGCGACGGAACTGGCGGCGACAGGTCCGGCGGCGACAGGATGGTCGGCGACGACGGAACCAGCGGCGACAGGTCCAGCGGCGACGGAACTGGCGGCGACAGGTCCGGCGGCGACAGGTCCGGCGGCGACGGGACGGTCGGCGACGGAACCGGCGGCGACGGGACCGGCAGCGATATCGGTGGCTGATTTTTCTTCCAATGATAATTCTAGCTCGAAATCGGCGAAATCGTTATCATCCATATCCATCTAAAATAAAATAAAAATAGCAACATTGTAATTATGTAAAATTATGTGAAATATATATTGAAAAGACAGTACTTACCATTTGTACTTTCGCCATTTCTCTCAGTATGAAACGGTGGTTTCGTTGGCTCCTGCCTCTTTTCAGAGGACAATACGGCCAGTATTTGCCACTGTTTGTTATTAAAGTCTGGAACACTCGAGGACAATACGGCAACATATGAAATCGGCGACGATGGCGGGTAAAGTGTTTAAAAGCATGGAATACCCTTATAAGGTAGAGAGCCTTTCAGACTATATTCGGAAACTTCATTCTGGCCTAGTTTATATTAATCACTTGATACGCGTATTAAATAGTAAATAACTAGTAAATTAGTTTGATTATTGGTTTGATACGCGCATCAAGAGATCGGTGTAAACTAGGTCATTTAAATACACACCAGCGTCGTTCTGGAGCCTTAATCTCGAATCGTTTTCATGAAACTCGCATGCGAAATTCAATGTATTTCAAATAGAAGGTCGCACACGAAAATCATTAGGGTAGGCTCGAGAATACGGTCCCTGTCCTTGTTCAATTTTTAGTAACAGGATAAAGCGATGCGGTGTGCACTCGAATATAGTTCTTGAATGCAGCCCTAAATGCTCTATCTATACACGCCGATAACGTCGCCGCCGATCATATCACCATCGATCACGTTGCTGTCGATCACGTCGCCTATCACGTCGTCGTTGATTACATTACTCGTGGTTGTTGCGTTTCGTGTACGCGTTACCGGTTTCTACGCTTTGTATGTACACCACGTTGACAAATACATTGTGGTATTAATAGCAGAGAAGAATTCTCTCTGTTGTTATTTCGTCGTTGGCGGTTCGTGGTTCATAAGTTATTTCGCAAATAGCTTACAGTCTCATCATATCTGTGAGTGAAGGTTATATTGTCGATATATTGCGATATCTCTGAGACAATATCTTTTTCTGTGAGTGAGTGAATTGTTAACAGATTACATCCAGCGGACGGTGAGTCGCGTCAGCACCGCTCCTGTTATCTTATATACCCATAACGAAGCCCATAACAAGGTAACTATTTCTTTAAGGTATATATATAAATAATATATTATTGAGTCAACGCGGAAAAGAAGATTCTCTACGCTTGGCAGAAAGTGCCGCTAAGGAATTTTTAAGTCGATTCTTATGAATCAAGCTTGAATTCGATGTCTAGGTATCCCAGGTTGCCGATGACGAGGTCCAGATAGTGCGCTTCATAGTTTTCGGTGTCCAGGTGTAATAATACGTTGAATTCGATGTCTACGTGTCCCAGGTTGCCGATGACGAGGTCCACATAGTGCGCTCCGTAGTTTTCGGTGTCTACGTGTATTAATACCTTGAATTCGATGTCCACGTGTCCCAGGTTGCCGATGACGGGATCCAGATAGTGCGCTTCATAGTTTTCGGTGTCCAGGTGTAATCGTACGTTGAATTCGATGTCTAGGTGTCCCAGGTTGCCGATGACGAGGTCCACATAGTGCGCTTCGTAGTTTTCGGTGTCCAGGTGTAATAATACGTTGAATGCGATGTCTAGGTGTTCCAGGTTGCCGATGATGATGTCTAGATAGTGAGTTCCGTAGTTTTCGGTGTCTACGTGTATTAATACCTTGAATTCGATGTTTAAGTATCCCAGGTTGCCGATGACGAGGTCCACATAGTGCGCTCCGTAGTTTTCGGTGTCTACGTGTATTAATACCTTGGATTCGATGTCCACGTATCCCAGGTTGCCGATGATGGAATCCAGATAGTGCGCTTCATAATTTTCGGTGTCCAGGTGTAATCGTACGTTGAATTCGATGTCTAGGTGTCCCAGGTTGCCGATGACGAGGTCCACATAGTGCGCCCTGTAGTTTTCGGTGTCTACGTGTATTAATATTTTGAAATTTATGTCTAGGTGTCCCAGGTTGCTGATGACGAAGTCCAGATAGCGCGCTCTGTAGTTTTCGGTGTCTAGGTGTAATAATACCTCGAATTTGATGTCTACGTGTTCCGGGTTGCCGATGACGAGGTCCACATACTGCGCTTCATAGTTTTTGGTGTCTAGGTGTATTAATAACTTTAAATCTAAATGGGTGCGTTCAGCCGATACTTCGCTAGCCTAGCAATCGTGAGCAGTCGCTCGTTTTCGCTCGTTTCCTCTCCTTTTAATCCATTAGGTCAAAATAGAGGTAACGAGCGAAAACGAGCGACTGTTCACGATTGTTAGGCTAGCGGAGTATCGGCTGAACGCACCCAATGTAGGACACGTAGATATCGAATTCGAGGTATTAATACATGTAGACACCGAAAACTACGAAGCGCACTATGTGGACCTCGTCATCGGCAACCTGGGACAGCTAGACATTAAATTCAAGCTTGATTCATAAAAATCGACTTAAAATTTCCCTAGCGGCAGAATTAAAATTTTGTCATGACATAATAAAAATCGCTAAATTAAAATTATGTCTAGACATAATAAAAATTGGACGAAAATTATGTCTAGACATAATAAAAATTGAATGAATTAAAATTATGTCTGACGTAAAAATAATTATCAAAAATATCGATACCTGAAGATATCGGTACATATACAGTTGCGAACAACATTCAGTAAGACACGCAAATAAAAATAAATAAAAAATTTTACAGTTAACGACTTATTAACATTAATCATGCTTTATTGCGATTATGTTTTATGTTGAAATTAAAAAATATATACAAGGTGTACAACTAAAAGGGTTACAGATTATTATTTAAAAAAAACTAAGCAAAATATTAAATTGTTGTTTTCTTTAGAAATAATAGTCCGTAACACTTTTAGCTTCATACCTTGTATTATATACTGTTTATAAGATTATAAGATATATTGTTTATAAGATTAAGATGCGTAACACTACAAAATGGCGTGATATCCGTGCAAAATTACCTTTTTAAAAAAATAGGTAAAAAAGAGCGCCAAGTACACGCATAGTAGTGTATATGTATTATGTTGTTACCCTGTTATGTTGTTACCTTGAAAAAAAAACAAAGTGGTAGTATTATACCTCCAAATAGCTTTATCCTGTACATACTGTTTATAAAATGCGTAATATACTACAAAAAGGCGTGATATCCGCACAAAATTACCTTTTTTAAAAAAACGTATAAAAAAGACTCCAAGTACACGTATAATAGTGTATATGTTGTTACCTAAAAAAAAATAAAGTGGTAGTATGATACCTCGAAAAAACCTAAGTAACAACCCCAGTAAAACAGGTACGTCGCATCTGCGTCGAATCTACGTAATACGTGGATGGAGATTCATCCGCGAGTTATCCACGTAGATTCAACGTTTCTTTTTTATCGTCAAAATCAAAGAACCTTATTCGCGTGGATTCAACGTTTCTTTTCTATCGCTAAAATCGAAGTACCTTATCCACGTAGATTCAACGTTTTTTTTTCCATCGTCAAAATCAAAGTTCCTTATCCGCGTGGATTCAACGTTTCTTTTCTATCGCTAAAATCGAAGTACCTTATCCGCGTAGATTCAACGTTTCTTCTCCATCGCCAAAATCGAAGTACCTTATCCGCGTAGATTCAACGTTTCTCTTCCATCGCCAAAATCGAAGTACCTTATCCGCGTGGATTCAACGTTTCTTTTCCATCGATAAAATCAAAGTATCTTATCCGCGTAATATCAATGTAGATTTTGCGTAGATATTTCCACTGTTTTACTGACATATAATTTATCAATCTCAGGAGACATTGATGTTGTCAATCGCAATTAATATAGCTAAATGGAACGTTTTAATGAATAATTTATAATTAATCAAGCTGATCCATCAACTATATGTTTGCAACTATATGGTTAAAGGTTAAAGGATATTTATCTAATGAGGCCTTTGTAAGGATTTGATAAGAATGTTTTAACTTTATAAATATACTTTTTTCATAAATATATTTACGAACACAAAATTTCATAATGAGCCGGCACTGGTTTCGGATATTCACCCGACATTAAGAAATAATATCATATATCCAATTAAAAATTTTATTACTTTTTTTAAACTAAATTTGTTTCTTAAGATGATTTTTGAAAAATTATATATTTGCGCTGGTTACGACATATGTAGACTATATATAACACTTACATCTAATTAAGAAGTAGTCTACCACGTAAGGCAGTTAGCTCACGATCCAGAGGTCTCGAGTTCGAATCCCACCAAGGTAAGTGTGTTTTTCTGAGTTTTTCAAATACGAGAAAATATTTATAATCATAGACTGCATCTTAAGAAACAAATTCAAATTTAGTTATAAATTAGTAATAAAATTTCAATAAAAATAATTTTTTTTTATGCCGGGTAAATATCGGAAATCAGTGTCCTCTAGTATTAAGAGGTTTTTTTTGAGTGAGTAATTCAATACTAACAATAATAAGCACCAGTAATCCAGTAATTTATTACTGTGTATTTTTAGTACTTTTTTCTGTAAGGGACGTGAAACTTTCACGTAAATTCCACGTCGAATCGATGATCTCATCCACGTGGATCCGACTACCGTTTTTAAGCGGATGATCCACTCGATTGTCTACGTGAATTCTACGTCGCTGGTCCACATGAAAGAAACGTGGATTCCACGTTCCTGTTTTACTAGGGAAGTGGTAGATCTTTATATCTCGAAAAATCTCGAAAGAATCTAAGCAGTTAGTATCTTTATTTCCGAAAAATTATAACCCAAGTGATATACGTCACAAAATTATGTTACCTTATCAAAAAGAAGAGTCGGGCTTCAAGTGATCTATTACCATTACAAAAAAGAAATGATATCTCTTTAAATTTAGAGCGCCAATTACAGAGAGAACATGTATATTGCCTCAAAAAGACGCCAAATTTCAAATTTGGATCTTGTGTTTTCTGATACTCCAATAATAGATTTTATTAGTTACAAACAATTGCCGAATGTGTGGAATTCAGATCACTTTCCCATCCTTATGGAGGTGGACACGGATGTCTTCGTGTACAAGAAAACCACGAATCGACTATCAACAAAAACAACTGATTGGGACAAATTTCAGGATATTATGGAAAAAGAAATGGAGAAGATCGAGGTTACATGTTCAGGTAAAAAGCTGCAAGAAAAATATGAAATTTTTATGGCCAGCATGAAGAAGGCGATCAACGTC
The DNA here is from genome assembly GCF_048541705.1 of Temnothorax americanus. NCBI lineage: Eukaryota > Metazoa > Arthropoda > Insecta > Hymenoptera > Formicidae > Temnothorax > Temnothorax americanus. The sequence continues at coordinate 80,444 of NW_027509277.1, forward strand.
GCTTCTGGAAGAGGAGAGGGATATAAGAGACCTACGCAGCCCGCAAAGAAATCTATTAAGAAAGAAAAACAACCGGTGAGATGGTGGGATGAAGATTGTTCGAAAGCCATTAAAGATAGGAAAAAAAAGTTGAAGATCTATCTTAACCATACAGATTCGAGACACGCTTGGTTCGAGTATAAAAGAGTCGAAGCAGAGAAGGAAAACTTTCACCACTTTTGTAATAGTATCACTAGGTTTACCAGTCTTACGTATGTATGGAACGTTATGCGAACCTTCAAGAAAGCAAAGAGTAAGATAAACTGGAACAAATGGCAGGTGATAGATCGGAATCAAGTCATCAGGGAAGAGATCGACAAATTGTCGGCGCCAGGGGTCTCTATGGAAGTAGAAGATGAGGATGAGCACCCATCACAGGAAGAGAATTGTATGGACTCACCATTCATAATGGAGGAATTGCATAGAGCAATAAATATGATTAGGAAGGATTTTGCACCAGGTGCTGATTGCATCGATTACAAGATGATAAAACAGCTTCCCCGAAGAGCTTTGGATTTTCTATTAAGTCTGTTCAATGAGATCTGGAGCGGTAATGGATTTCCTAAAAAGTGGCGGGAGTATCAAGTCCTTTTCATTGATAAAGCTAATAAGGAGAAAGTCAGGCCTATATCCTTGTCTTCGTGCGTTGGAAAAGTGATGGAGCGCTTGGTTAACGAGCGGCTAGTTTGGTGGGCAGAGAGGGAGGGTAAAATACATCCACTACAGAACGGATTTTGGCGTGGAAAATCTTGTATCGAGAACCTGACTAAGTTGACGGCGGATATTAAGGCGGCAATACACGGTGGTGCTTACGGATTAGCGGCTTTTCTGGATGTCTCGTCTGCGTATGACAATGTACAATTTCACATTCTCAACAGGAAACTGAAGAAGATGAAGTGTCCTAAAAGAATCAGATCGTATATTAAGGTATGGTTAAAAGATAGGGAGGTAGAGTACATCGTTAGTAGCAGAGAAAAAATTAAGAGAATATCTAGGAAGGGGCTGCCTCAAGGTGCAGTTTTGAATCCGATTCTGTACGCGTTAAACACGAACGACATTACGGTGGATGTTAGTGAGGACGTGATCGTACTTCAGTTCGCGGACGACATAGTTGTATACACAACAGGGCCTAATAGAAAGACAACAGGAAACGTGTAGAGGAAGCAGTAAATATTGTGGCCAACAATTTGGGATTAATTGGTCTGGATTTGGAACCGCGAAAGACTTCATTGGTAGAATTCTCAAAGAGTGGATTCATTGATAGGAATGTGGCGATTCGGGTCAAGGGGGTACGCGTACCTAACAACGGAGAAGCTAAGTTTCTGGGATTACGTGTGGACAATCAAATGACGTATAAGAACCAGGTACAAGACGTTAGGGCAAAGATCGAAAGGGCTAATTCCATTCTACGTTATTTGAATAATGTCACTAGAGGTTCGGATGGAGGTACGGCTCTCATGCTGTATAAGAGCTTGGTCCGATCGGTTTCGGACTACGGTTGTTTTGTGTACGCCCCGGTAACGATACAACAGATTCTTAAGTTGGAAAGGGGTCAATTTCTAGGATTGAGAACGCAGCGATGGGGTATAGAAATAGTACTCCCACGAACGTGATGTTGGCGGAGGCCAAGGTCGATCTACTTAGCGAGCGAGCCCTGATGTTGGCAAGGAACTTCTGCTGCAAGATCTTAAAATATGGCAACGAGGAGATTCGACGAAGTATCGACAACTTATGCAATAAGGAACAGTTTATTAGACTTAGACACCCTAACCTAAGAAAGAGTGTTATATCAGTGGCATGGGAGAAAGTTAGACCGCTCAGGAGGTACATTGGACAACCTAAGGAAATATATGACCTGTGGGAATATGAGTACGAGGCCTTGACGGACAGTATTATAGTAGACATCGAAGTAGGTAAGGACGTGCCCCCGGTTAAAAAAACCAAAGCTATGAACAATTTGGAGGACCTTAAATACGGTCAGAAGGATTTAGACTTCATCAAAAAATTTAATCGTAAGTACGTGATGAACAACCCTTTGGTGATTTATACGGATGGATCACGGTCAGAGATGTCCAATGCTACGGGTTCGGGAATAGTGTTCGAGGAGCGGAGTGAGGCGTTCTATGTGAGTCTCCCTAGTCATAGCTCTTCATTTACGGCAGAAGCTTTCGCGGTCAAGGCGGCCCTAGAAAAAGTGGAGTATGAGAAGGCACAAGGAAAAAATATTGGCAACAGCATTTTAATTTTATCAGACTGTCAAAGCGTGTTAAAGGCTATTAAGAATAATAGGCTTGATGTGTATAAAAATCGGTACATATTAGATATTAGAAGACCTCATTTTAAACTTAAAAGGGAGTATGGATTAACAATTGTATTCGGATGGATACCGGCACACTGTGGATATGTAGGCAACGAGGCGGCTGACCTGTTGGCAAGAATTGGTGCGCAGGGTGAGGCAGACGAGAGCATAGAGGTTCCTATATTGGATTATCGCAGTTTATTCAAGCAGGAGTCGTGGCAGCGAACCCAGGAGGTTATAGTCAGAGAAAGTGGATACAAGGGCAAAGTTTACTTCAACTATTTTTACGACAAAAATAAGAAAAAACCTTGGTTCCAGAAAATTAAAGCTGACAGGTATTTTTACTCGTTCGTAAATAGAATTCGAGCCAATCATTACAATTTAGGAGAGTCATTGGCAAGAAAAGGTTATATCGATTCGTCGGAATGTGAATGTGGGCACGAGAAGGAAGATATCAATCACGTGATCTGGTAGTGCAGTATATATACGACCGACAGAGGGAGAAGATGGACGAGGAGTTGGTGAAGCGCGGCATTGCGGGAACCGAGGCTATTGAGGTTATAATACAGCGAGAAGACTGGTTCAAGCTTGGAGTGATTTACAATTTTATAAAAAAGATTAACAGAATTATTTAGTTCTTCAATATATGCGTCACATAGTCCAAAGGCAGGACTGAAGGCGTCTACGCTCCTGACCCGATAGGAGCAACCAAAAAAAAAGAGATAGAAAGAGAAGGGAGTATACTCGTGTGCACTCGGGTGACGTTTCCAAACGCAGCCTAGCAGACGGAGAGTTGAGACTATTGCAATGTGACGTCATGCACTTGTCAGCCAATCAAAATCGTTTTCTCACAGCACAGAAAATTTCAAATATTATTAAAATTTAATTTCATTTTTGACTACCTATTTATTGATTAAAATTTAAAATTTTGTTGTAAATAAATTTATAATAATGTATATTTAAATTACAAATAAAAAAAATGCAATATTTTTTTCATGCAAATTCCCTATTCGTACTTGTTATTACTAACATAACCTCGCGCTTGTTTCCCGCCTAAGTGACCCCCCTTCCGTGGGGGGGCAATAAAACTTTTCTTAATTATTTCTTTTTTTTTTGTTTAACTTTGCCTCTAGGGTAACCTCTAATCTCTCTTCTATCACTCTCGTCTAATAACACCCTATTACTATCGCTCGCTAACTTTCTCGACACGTCTACTCTCTACAGCGTTCGCCATGCGAATCCCCCTTTACGTGAGTGTTTATACATACAGGTTATATAACCTATTTACTGTTTACTACGTTTACGTGAGTGTTTATACATACAGGTTATTAACCTATTATATTATTTTTTATTTTTATATTGACGGCAGAGTGCTGAGGATACTGAGATCAAGGAGCCTGTTCACACGAAGCGTTTCTGCCGCGCGATTGCGGCCGCGCGTGAATAACGTTTGCACGAGCCGAACGCGCGTACGCGAAACGGCAGTAAACACCGTATAATCGTGCCGGCGATATACTGAATTTGAATTGCTTCGTGCTCTTATCTGTTTCGTATCCCTACATCGTGTTACCATTGCACCGCTGCCGGAACAGAAGGTTCTCTACGCTTGGCAGAAAGTGACGACTGACACGTTCGATCACGACTTCGTTGATCGCAGAAGAGCTGGACTCGAGGTACGTTTCCGATTTGCAATTAAGATAAATATCGTGCGATGAATGTTGTACCCAATTATAACCTCAAATAAAGTCGTGCACGTTGCTAGTAACGCTGTCTAAAAATTTGCGTGAAAGATGATATATAATCATATTAACATATTACGTTATTTTTAGACGTAGCTGTGATGAAAGAGAATTAGATGGTGACTTAATTTTGGGAGATATAGGTCAAGGATTGCCATTTAAAGCTGGTACGTTTGATGAGGCTGTCAGTATTTCTGCGCTTCAGTGGTTGTGCTATGCAAGCAGAACTTTGCACAATCCTACAAAACGTTTATATCGTTTCTTCTCAACGTTGTATGCATGCCTGTCAAGAAGCGCAAGAACAGTGTTACAATTCTATCCAGAGAACGGTGAACAGGTTGAATTAATCACGGCGCAAGCCACAAAAGCTGGCTTTTATGGCGGTGTGGTTGTCGATTTTCCGAATAGCGCAAAAGCAAAGAAAATGGTCTTGGTTTTAATGACCGGAGGAACTCCTTCGCTTCCAAAGGCACTAGGCGTAGAGAACGAAGATATACAAACCGTCGCTAATTCAAGAAGGTTTGATCCTCTCGTTGTCTGTTATACCCTTACTAAAGGCAGCTCTCAAGGATTTAAAAATGGCGAAGTAAGAGTTTAATTGCAATGTAAAATCTATTGTTGCTTTTTAGGGTTTCTGTTTCTTGCAATCATATATTAAATTGTAAAGCGAGAAGTCATCTAAATATTTTCTTGCAATATCTTTTATTCTTGCAATATGTGTCAAAATAAATTAATTTCTAAATTTATCTATTTAGCCTCCTATGAGAAAAGCATCGTTGAATCCACCACCAGAATCGAATATAACGTGGGATGAATATGTTGTTGCTCTACCTGGTCAATGTCCACTTCTAGGAAGAAATCTCGTTTACAAGGAAAGTAGCAAATCTTTCAAAGCTACTGTGGCAATGAGTCCCGATTTCTCTCTCACCGTCGACATGCTACTCAATGTTCTGGAAGTGATCACGCCGTTTAAACATCTAAGCAAGCTACGCCAATTCGTACTTATGAAGTTGCCCCCCGGATTCCCGGTTAAGATCGACATACCGATTCTGCCTACAGTCACTGCTAAAATAACTTTTCAAGAGTTTGCCTTCCGAAACGACATAGATCCAGAATTGTTTCAAGTGCCATCAGACTACTTTGAAGATCCAATGAGGTAAATTTACTCACGATAAAGTAGATTAAGTACTGTATTATTTTATAGATTGTCCATAAAAGATTGGTATAATTCTAGTTTACAATTTTTGTAAAATTGATCACATTTTAGAATATATTTTCTTATGAATATAATTCTTATAACGACATATTGGAAAAATTTTATTTGACTGATGTTATAAACCAAGACCACGTAAAAAAAATCTATAAAATATACAGTGATCTTTATTTCGAACCTTTTAAGAATATAATACGATTAAATTATATATATTATATTGAAAGCTTCGTTTCACATATATTAAGTCTGAAGCACAATAATACATTTCAGAGGTTACGGTGCGTACCTAACTATGATGATGGTTCTTCATACCGCGTCATGTGCTCGAGGATAAACTTCAAGATAAAAATAAAAAAAAGCCTTACCGCAAATGTCTATCATTTCTAACAAATTTTTTGTCTTGTTAACAAATTATGTGATTTTTTTGTTTAATTAAATTATGTCAGTACTAATAGAATTTTTCATATTTTGGCTAATCAACTTTTGATAATTCGGGTGTAACAGTGGGTGTATTATGTTTGCTTGGTATTTTTGCATAAGTTTTTACAACTGCCTGCGGCATTTAAAGGGTTAATTTTTTACATTCTTAAAAAAATTATATTCTAAGAATAGTAAAAGTATAGTTGCAATTTAACATTGTACATATACTCATCCGTCCAATTCTTATATCATTTTGCACTTACACTATAAACGACATTTTTTTTTACTAATCATTAACAATTGCTTTGCAGATTTCCAGACTTATGACGTTTCGACATCCTAATATTAATCAAGATTCAGCCTAGTCGGGGTCTGTTTTCTTCTATGCTAGGGGACAATCTGGCTTTCGTGATTTCAGCCAGTCTGGAAAGCATCTACGCGAGCCATTATGTTGTTCATTGAATAACTTATTGTCATAATTTGATCACACCTAACAGCGAATAGTGTCGAATACTTACGGGATGTTCTCAATAAGGAAGTAAAGTTACAGAAGACAAATCTGTACTGAATCAGAGAAATTTGCATACTATTTAATACCTAACTCAATCATGTTTGTCTACTTGATTTGCGAATCCTATTAATGTTTATAGAGATAAAGATCATTCGTATGTCGTGCTGCACTCGAAGAAGTATATATTATGTATGTACGATGAGTGATACAATCTGACGTTTAAAAACACAACGTTTGGATTTCCCACTATTTGACTGTGTTTGAGAATTGAATCAATGATTTCTCAAACTAGGGAGTCTTTCTTAAACCCGTGTAAGATCACGCACCGATGACAAAGAATCGCAAATTGGAGATTAAAGTTTAACCAATCGGAACAAAGTGGATTAAGATTAAAATGTTATCTGTTGGTAAAAATTTAATCTCCAATTAATCCTCGATCTTTGATGCTTGGTCTGGTACGGACTTTACGATTCTCGATCTGTCACTGCAGTCTTAGATTAGGACGATCATTATACACGATTTATCTTTGTGACATACGTAAATTCTTGCTAGCAGCAACAGGTGTAAAAAAACAAATAACTTTGATAAACGGTAGTAAATATGTTTTTATGATTTTTTATTGTATTATGTTCCATTGTATATCATGATCCAATATGATTGCAGCGATGGGCCAAAGGGCTTAAAATCAAGGAGAATAGATTAGATGACGAATATTGCTATAATTGTATTCTACATTTTTCGCGAATTACCTATTTACTCTAATCAGCGAAGATAACTGTTCATATTTATTTCTTCGCTACTCTCACGATCAATATGTATTTTTACTATCGGAATTTCGTAAATACTATAGCATTCACAATTGGTCGTGTAAAAGAATATTAGTCTAAAATATATTCTTCAGTATTACCGACTTACAATTATATAGTTTATACTATAATGATTGTTAATATTTTTCTTTTTTTTTTTAGTACAAAACACCGTTTTTAACGGCTTTTTAACCTTGCATGAATCAATGCATAAAGTCATCTTTAAATATAACGATTCGTACTCATACCGCATTCAGTACTAACTAGTACTAACTGTCGTTTACGTATAATTCTAAATGTAACTACGCGAAGTGTATTTCACGATTATAACCACAAATCATTTTCAGATTTTTTTATCAATTAAACTTTCTCTTAATGAAGATTTGATCGCATGTCATTCTTACCGTAGTTTTTTCATATTTTTAATACAAACATCTTGACACACTTCAGTATTATATTAAAATACTGCGGAAATAAATAATTTAAGTTTACTTCAAATTACTGAAATTACACGAAAAATAAGAATTTAACATTTATTTGTATTTATGAGGATTAATTCACGAAAAATGATACCGATTTCAATTTTTCATTTAATTAAAGAAAGAAGTTTTTCTATATATATACCTGCATTTACAAAGTTTCTTCGCGCTTTGAAATAGAATAAGGTTTATTTCGATTCAATATTTTCAACAGAATTTCGAATTTCTTTGTAGATGCAGATTTTCAGTATTTTATATCCATCATATAAGGTCATTAATGTCCTAAAACGGTGGTCGGGTTTAGATGGGTAGATACTTTTAGCCTGATTTTCGTGTTGATGTCCATTTGTACTCCTCTTGTCCCCTTTTCGCATCTTAATGACAAACGTTGGACGCGTCTAAAATTAAGCTAACTTATAATCATAGAATTATATATAAATTATAATTGTGACCTTCATTACAATCACTTCCGAGGCAAAGCGTCTCACGCCTTAGTTGTGCGCGATCGGTAGCTCGTTCTTGACGAGGGTGATGAAGAGGGGGACATCCGACCACCTTAAAACACGAATTTGTGCACAGGAGTCCATTTCCTATATACGTCATACGTCCTAATAAGCGCCTTAACTTATGTATATACTTTAGACATTATAATGACCCCGGGTGCATATTGCGTTGTGTATAAGCGAGATGGACATTATTATTTGAAGAATGCGAAAGTATATGAGTGCGGGTTGATTTTTCTCCTCGCCACCGAATGACTCTCTCTCGAACAATCACGACGAGACCTAGCTCGATCATGTTTTTGCGATGTTCTGGATTTTTTAACGAATAATAGACACAGATTTCGAAATAAACGAGTGGATTTTTCTTGCCTATTATTCAGTTGTACAAATTCCATTACGTTTTGTTCACAGTTAGGTTGATTGTATATGAAATAAAAGAAAAATGCAAAATATCAATATCGGTATTTTTGATATCGATTACAATCCTTGATCATTAAGTAAGATATAAAGTATCACTAGTAAAGGTATATCAGAGTATCAAAGATATTTAAATGTATACAGATTGCGTATGTATGTCGGGTGCTCGGGGTGCTGTTACGTGCGACACCTTCCATCTCAGGATTTCGAGATTTCTAGTACTTTTAAATCCTTCTCGATGAGTCTTTTTTTAAACAATTCTCTTAACAAGCATCGCTTAATGCGATATCTCGATATATAAATCCATCTTGCAATTTATGTTGACACAACATTTGGTGATATTTGTCTTTATATCATCTCTTTGTTTTACGTATCTCCTTTCTGTTAAAACTTTGAATAATGAAACTCTAGCTTTTATCTTACACATTTTAATTGTTAATAATTATTGTTTTTAAAAAACATCTTGCCTTTTTAGAAAGTAAATGTAAACCTTAAGATTTGAAAGTGATTCGCTCGCGTAACTATATTTTTGCTCGGCCTGTCAGTTTTGTTCATAACATGAATTTTACCGAGCTGTATCGTTACTTTAATAAAGTTTAGAATAACATTTCCTCCTATATTTTACTTGAATCTTTCTAAATATTGACGCGTTGCACACGTACGTAACATTACGTTGCAAGAAATTTTCAGATATTTAAATGTTTATAAATCTCACGAAAAATGGAATTATTTCAATTGGAAACATTTCTCTCGAATAATCCCAACATAGAACAGCCATATTGTGAGATTCTCGCAATATAACTGTTGCTCCAATTTTACTAGAGTATTCTGTGTGTTGGTTGGGATTCCGTTATAAGCTTCTTAGTCGAGAATTAATTTGAGCTAATACGGGCTCTCTAGTACATATAGCGCCATAATATTCGACGATAACTGCCGATAGACGATCGAAGACTATTTTAACATCGTTATCCATACAAGTGGTTCATGCTATCGTCGTCTAGAACTTATTTTTCTTTCTTAACATATCTAATCTTTTTTGCTTATATTAAAAATATGAATTTTATGATTTCAGAAAAAAAAATTATCGGAAAGAATGAATGATGTAACTTTCCTAATTGTAAGATCGTGATTAACTGATCAATTAAAAGGCACGTACCGATCGCAATGCGATGCATGAGTACGAAGGGGCGGGCGGAATCATTACGCGTGTTACTTCGTGTTACTTCGACATGCGAGTCTATTAATTGCCGTGTATTGCCGCGTAATCCGAGCACGGTCATCCCCTGCATATGTTACGTGTCGCGCGATCTTGAACTATATACTTGCGGCCAATTTTACTTGCGGCCTTCCCTCCGCGGCTGACGCAGCCAAAACTGAGGAGTCGTGCGTGAACACACGCACACCTAGCACACACTTATGTCTATCTTTATCAATGTAGATCAACTTTAATTTAATTCTTAAAACTTAGAAAAAGATAAAAAAAAATTAAGTCGAACCGAGATTAAAGTTAATCTGCATTGGTAGAAATGGACATTACTATTTTAAGTATGAGAACTATACTTAAGAAGTCAAGATGACTGATTTTTTAAAAATAAAAATTGCTCGAATTTATAACGGTGTATCTTCCGAGATTTTCCATGATTTGTTACAACAATACGTTTAATATATTTTCCCTTTATCCCTTTAAAAAAAAAATATATATATATATACTTAAATAGTAGGAATTAATCTGCATCAATGTAATATTCTAGTGTGTTAAAGAAAAAAAGTAAATAGAAGAAAATAATCATCGGTAATTCTTCTGTTAAAGGAAGGGAATATTGCGATACCTAAAATCTTGTGTACATGACGTAAAATTGTTGGTATATATTTATTTCAATTTTGTGTTAATCACAATCCGTACAAAATTACTTTTTTTCAAAAAAAAGGTAAAAAAATGCGCCAAGTACACGTATAGTATAGTATATATGTATTATGTTGTTACCTCGAAAAAAACAAAGTGGTAGTATTATACCTCGAAATAACACCCTGTATGTACATACTGTTTATACAATGCGTAATATTACAAAAAGGCGTGATATCTGTACAAAATTACCTTTTTTAAAAAAAAGGTAAAGAAAGGCGCCAAGTACACGCATAGTAGTGTATATGTTGTTACCTCGAAAAAAAACAGTGGTAGTATTATACCTCAAAAAAATCTAAGTAACAAGTGGTAGACGTAATCTTTGTATTTCGAAAAATCTCAAAAAAACTTAAGCAGTAGTATCTTTACCTCGAAAAAACCGAAGTAACAAGTGGTAAACGTAATCTTTGTATGTATCTCAAAAAATCTCGAAAAAAAACTAAACAGTAGTATTTTTATTTCCAAATATGTTGTTACCTCAAAAAAAAAAAAACAGTGGTAGACGTGGTAGTATTATACCTAAAAAAAATCTAAGTAACAAGTGGTAGACGTAATCTTTGTATCTTGAAAAATCTCGGAGAAACCTATACAGTAGTATTTTTATTTCCAAAAAATTATTACTCAAGTGATACATCACAAAATTACGTTACCTTATAAAAAATGAGTCGCGCTTCAAGTGATCTATTATTACATTTACAAAAAAGAAATGTTATCTCTTTTTAAATTACAGCGCCAATTACAGAGAACATACACTGAGAAAAAAAATTTGTCAATCCCAAGAAATATTTAGTCCGATACGTTCAACTAAACATTTTAGTTAGTTAATGTGGTGTATGCGCGTAGAGAGAGAGGGCACCACGTACTGGCGAGCGAGAGTGCGTAAGAACAGCGAGACGCTCGCGGAGATATGTAAGCCGGAAGTCGAGTGAGTGTAAGCCACGCGGCGAGGCTGAGAGAGAATATATATATCAGAGTGCATTTCATAACGAGTTGTGTATCAGTCACCCCCCCTTGCATCCTAAGGCATCCTCGCACCCACGGCAAGACGGAGACATTGCAGTTAACTAAACATTAGTTGAATTAATTAATTCTTGATTAAAGAAACGAAATAAATTGTTGAAACAATTGTTCGAGATCCGTCGAACTTTCCTACGCGAAACATCGGCTCAAAAACTTTATTATATTTAACATTGAGAAATACCGATGTTTATGTGGTTCGAGCTCTGTCGACCTTGTGCGAAACATACGTTCCCCGCGATCCCCGCGCCCTCGAAGCCCATCGATCGCGATCACGCGTTACGAGAGTGCTCCCTTATTTGTCGAAGCACGGAAATGGTTGTTGTGACGCGTGATGTGACCATACGGACGAATAGCAATTCAGCTCTCATCGCGCGTTCGTTCCTGAAAAACAACCCTCTTGAGTAAACGGCGAATTCGCTCGCCGGACATTCAGTCGTTGCTGAGGATTCCTATATAGCCTCAAGTCGTGGGCCAGAACTCATAGCCGAAAGTCGTCGCGTATCAATCCTCGTCTAAAGACAGCACGGCTCTCTCCCTCTTAAATCGCTGTTTGAATCGCTACTCGCTCGTTTCGTCTCAAAGTGCGGATCTAAGTTACTTATATTTTTTCATCAAGTGTACTACTTAGCGAGGGGTCCGAAAACTTCCGGTCGTGCTCCGCTCGCGATCGTTCTTCTGCCGCGCGCTCAAGATTTCCGTTCGACGCGTACAAGATCTCCGCTCCGCGAGAGGCTTCGATGCGAGAAGTCGAGACAAGATTTCCGTTCGCGATACCTGGCAGAAAAGTACGAACGACTCAGAAGATTTCCGAATCCGCGGCGCACGATCCGTTGTTCCCCCTCGCGTCTTTTCCGTTCTTGAAATAAAGACTATATATTTCTTTGTGCAATCTGTGTTCCGAGTGCTTAAACTCATTCCTCCCGCAAATTTACGACTCGCGTTATCCACGCTTCTCGCTCAACTCTGAGCGGAATCCAGATTCAGGGCGACCGTCGGAAAGCGACGCCCGAACATTTTGGTCCTTCGAGCCGGATAGAAGCGTGTGGAGGGTCGAGTGTGTGACAAGTGTGCATATTCGTCACCATGTCCGAGCATCTCGAGAAACAGTTGCAGCTTCAACGTTCGATCGAGCGTTATCTCGATAATTTCAAGAAAATCGGAAAGGGGAACTTAACCCCGGCGAAGGTGCGTTCCCGCATTCAATCTCTAAAGGAGCTCTGGGCTCCGTTCTTCGACGGCCACGCAGATATCCTGCATCGGATTCCTGAATCGAGCCAAGCAGCCCTGAGCTACTTCCAGGACAACGCCTTCGACACAACTCTCGCAGCCTATCAACACGCCCTCGACTACATGACGGAGTGCCTGGAGGAATTGGAACCGGTCGTGAGTCCGAACCCTATTTTATCGAGTTCGCGATCGAACTTAACGGTACCGGCGTTCTCTCTCTCACATCTGCCTCCGATTAAATTGCCTCCGTTCGATGGCGACCACGACGACTGGGAGACGTTTTGCGATAGATTCACCGCGTTAATTAAGAATAACAAAGATCTCGATGATTTCGCGCGCATGCATTTTCTCGCTTCATGTTTGAAGGGTCGCGCGGCCGAGTGCATCGCAAATATCTCGATTACCGCGGATAATTTTGCCATTGCATGGCAAGCTCTCATCGCGCGGTACGAGCACAAACGAAGGTCTCTTAATTTGCATCTTTCTACTCTAATTGAGTTACCGAAAATCACGCGCGAGTCTGCTTCGGATTTACATACATTGTACGATAAAGTCAGTACCGTGGTAGCTTCTCTTAAAAATCTAAAGCGCCGACCTGATGAATTGTGGAACGATGTTCTCGTTCACCTCATCGTACATAAATTAGATCCGATAACGCATAAAGCGTGGAATGTAAAATCGAGCGATACCGATGATCTGCAATCATACGAAGACCTTTGTCGGTTTCTCAAATCTCGTACCCGCGCGCTCGAAGACTGTGCGATCGGTTCCTCAAGCAAAACTGCGTCGAAATCTGCGAACTCGTCGCAAGTGCACGCCGCGAACGCCTCCGCCAACTACTCGACTCCGTGTCCTTTATGTAAAGCGTCACACTTCATAAATCTGTGTCCATCGTTTATAAGCAAGAATACGAGTCAGCGTCGAGAGATCATTAAACAACACAAAAGGTGTTTTAATTGCTTAAGTACCAAACACTCCGTGCAGGATTGCAAAAGTAAATATTCTTGTCGCGTATGTCATAAAAGGCATCACTCTCTGCTGCATTCCGACTTGGACTCTTGCTTCAGTGCCACAGGCGCTGTCTCTAGCGACAGTTCTTCCTCAAAGGACAATGCGGCGATTAACTGCTCGTCGCCTCAAGCCTCTGACTCGAAATCGGAGGTCAACTCTTTTTTCGCGGCGGCGAAAAATCGCTCGCCGATTTTATTGGCGACAGCGTGGATCACGGTCCGCAGTGCGTCCGGCCGTACCGCCGTCGTCAAAGCGTTACTCGACCAGGGCTCCGAGATGACGTTCGTCTCGGAGAACTTGGCGCAAACTTTGCGAGTCAAACGGATTCGTATGCCGATCTCGATTTCCGCCGTCGGCGGAATTAACGCCGGGACATTTCAAAACGCGACACGCATATTCATTTCGCCGCGCGCGTCTCTCGTCCCGTCCCTCTCGACTACGGCGCTCATTCTCCCGTCCGTAACCTCCTACATTCCGAAACGCAACGCAGATATTTCGTCCATCTCATATCTCTCCGACTTACCGCTAGCCGACACGGATCCGACGAGTCGCGATTCAATCAGTCTCATTATTGGAGCGGATCTTTATAGTGATATTATTCACGACGGCGTGCGTAAAGGGGGGATCGGGCAACCTATCGCGCAAAATTCTATATTCGGATGGGTCATCTCCGGACCCGTCAGTTCAGCCGCGTTTCCTGAACAATCCTCAGCGAAAGTTCCTCGAATCTCAACGCATCATATTTGCTCTCTCTCGCTGGAAAAGGAACTCCGCCGGTTCTGGAAAATCGAGGAGCTTCCGCAGCGATCCGCTCTTACACAAGAAGAGAGGGATTGCGAAGAGCATTTCCGCTCGACTCATTCTCGCAATTCGGAGGGACGCAGTAGATAAGCTAGGCCGGTTCTGGACCACATACCGAGGGCGAAGGGGGGTAAGGGGCAGGAAAGAACCGCGAGCGGGGGGAAGGGAAACCGCGTTCTTTGGCGCCGCGGGGGGAGGGGAGAGGGGGAACCGCGTTCTTGGGCGCCGCGGGAGAGGGGGAGGGAGAACCGCGTTTTTTCATGCGCCGCGGAAAAGGGGGAGGGGGGAACTGCGTTCTTGGGCGCCGCGGGGCGAGGGGTCCGCGTTTTCCGGCGCCGCGGGGCGAGGGGGTCTGCGTTTTTCGGCGCCGCGGGGCGACCGCGTTTTCGCCGCGGAGCGGGGCGAGGGGGTCAGCGTTTCGCCGCGCCGCGGAATCCGCGTGACGTCACACGCTCCCGCTCACGTTGTCTCTCCATCGTAGATGTTTCCCCCGTCCCCCGGTTGCGCGCGTCTTCTCGTTCGCGCGGTCTCTCTCGCTCCCGTTCGCGTTATCTCTCCCTCGCACGTTCTCGCTCGCTCCCGGCCCCCGTTCGCGCGCGTCTTCTCATTCGCGCGGTCTCTCTCTCCCCCGTTCGCGTTCTCGTTCAGAAATTATACAAAAACTACAAATAGAAAGATTGCTTACCACCGCTTGATTTCAACCTAAAACCCCCGGCTCTTGAGTCACCTTCCGCACTGTGTGTGACACAACATTGATTGTCTTTTTATTGTTACACTTATTGTTACACTTATTGTTAATCTCCTAGTAGTATAGGTTTCTTAATTTTAGATAATATACACTCAAAATATTTCTCCAGACACTTCCAATTCTTCATCGTTTGCTTCAACTTCCATATCATGTCCTTCAAACTGCAATTCTTCGAAATCCATTTTTAACTTTAATGATGAAACCGCGGTGTTGCACTAACGCGTCTAAATCAATTAGACGTTATATTCTCTACCGTCTTCTCGACCGTCTTTTATTCTTTTCCAATATATTTGATAATAGAGAAACATCTAGTTCGATTGGCGATCGGCGATTCCGATTTCGCGACGGATGCTTCCCAGGAAAAAATCTACAAACACATATATATGCGGCCTCTCTCTTTGCTTCATACAATGTTTCTTTTAAACATTTCATGATCATCAAAATCCTGCCACATTAGTATTTCACGACATTCATAAAATTCGAGAAACTTCCGATGCGATCGGAGATCGGCGATTCTGATTTCCCGACGGATCTGATATCTCGTTACATTGACGGTCCGCAGATCCCCATTCCTCACGAACGGATCGTTGATTTTCACGATCGGTTTCCCTTCAAGATAGAACACTGGTTTGCAAAGTTTTGCGTACTCGCTCATATCGGTGGGTTTTGATATACAGCTTAAGATGGCGAACCAATTGTTGTATAAACCGCACTATCAAGTATGCCAACCGACTCTTACTTTTAGTCCTCGACTACTGAGCGTACATTCATATTCATCCTTCTACATCTCACAATTGTCACATCGTTTTTTATCTAATTTCATCTCAGCATCCATACAATTGCACCTTCCGAAAAATCTGCGATGTGCAGTTTTGCACGTGTGCAATGATGTCACCGCGAGACACGTATGTTCTCGAAAACGATATCGCGCCATTGACTTTCGATGATTTGATCTGTAAAACTGTTATTGAACCGCGATAAAACAGCTATCAAATAGGTATTGAACCGCTATGAAACAGCTATGAAACAGGTATTGAACAGCTATCAAACAATTAAAACAGCTCTTGAACCGCTATCAAACTTTTTTTAAACAACTAAAAACAGCTTTTAAACAGCTATCAAACAACTAAAACAATTATCAGTATAACAGCGATCAGTATAACAGCGATCTGTATAACTGCGATCTGTATAACTGCGATCTGTATAACTGCTATTGAACCGCTATCAAACTTCTTTTAAACAACTAAAAACAGCTTTTAAATAGCTGTCGAACAACTAAAACAGTTATCTGTATAACAGCGATCTGTATAACTGCTATTGAACCGCTATCAAACTTCTTTTAAACAACTAAAAACAGCTTTTAAACAGCTATCAAACAAAACCGTTATCTATATAACAACGGATTGATTGGGGTGTAAGGGGATTCGATACAGAGGTAGCACCTTTGACTGAGAGCGGTCACATCCAGCGTATCCGCGAGGGATGGCTCGAGGTAACTGGTCCTCGTATGGAACCCAACTCTTACTTATGGCTCCCAGTGCCACACCCCGGAAAACTGCATTGACCTGCAGGCCAAACTAAGTAAGGGTAGCCAGATATGGTGAACCTGATGGAGGGCAGCAGTAACCATCAGTATTGCACTAGGGCAGAAGAAGAATAACTTCGGAATGGCCTAGGAGCAAGCTATCCCAAGCGTGACTGAAGCAGTCTTAAACGGTCGGAATACTGCGGTGCAGAAAGGCAGGGGAATCTACTGCACTATCACTCCCATGAGCACTATGCAAATGTCGACAAATGAATCTAGTTTGTCTGGCGACCCGACTGACGATCGGCGCTGTCTTGCGTCCGGGGTAGACAGTGGAAAATTGGCTACCGGGCATGGGGGTGTGGACCACTGGGCACCACATGCGAAATATGCGACCAGAGATGACAAAAAATTCAGTGGTCGTGCTGAATGCCGACTGGCAACCTGGAATGTTCGAGGACTTCGACAAGTAGGAAAGCTGGATATAGTGAAGAGGGAACTCATGAGGTGTAATGTGAGGATGGCAGGAATCTCTGAGACTCATTGGCGAGGGAGGGGTCACTTCCTAAGCAACAGTCATGCGGTCTACTTCTCCGGATCTGACGACACAAGCCGCAACGGTGTGGCTTTTGTGATACCCAGCGGGCTGGTTGGTTCCGTCCTTGGCTATGACACTGTCAGCGATCGCATAATATCTGTTCGCATCAAGGCAGCACCTTGCGTACTGAACTTTATCCAGGTCTACGCACCGACGGCCGACGCGGATGCAGAAGATATAGACAACTTTTATAGCTCTCTGCAAGCAACCATTGAGAAAACCTCTAACCGAGAAATCACAGTAGTCATGGGGGACTGGAACGCCAAAGTGGGACGCACCGATAACGATAACCACATTCGCAACGCAGTTGGAAGATACGGTATAGGAACTCGAAACGAAAGAGGTGACAGGCTTATCCAGTTCTGCATTGATAATAACTTTACAATTGCCAATACAGTCTTCAAACAACATATAAGAAAACAATACACCTGGACGTCACCAGATAACCGTACCAAAAACCAAATCGATTATATTTTGATCAACAATCGATGGAGATCGGCCATACTCTCAGCAAGGACACTCCCCGGGGCTGATTGTGGCTCGGACCACAAGCTACTGGCTTTCATACTTAGAGTAAGAATGAAAAGGTGTAAAGGAGCCGCAGTAAAAGCCAAACTACCGCCAGTTACTGACCAAGGAGCTTTCCTTAACAGACTTAATCACGAAATAGCATCGATCGACATGGAGGAATTGACCGACCCAGATGATCTGTGGAACCGACTCAAGGGCGTCATCGAGACATCTCTAACTGAACAACAACCAAAAGATCGAGCAAAGAACCGTGACTGGATTTCGGCCAATACCTTCAAGATAATAGAGGAAAGAAGAAAACTGCTAGCAACCGGCTTAAATAACACCGAAGCGGTAGACGAATACCGCAGGCTATCGTCGTCCATCCAAACAAACTGTCGAAGGGATAAAAATAACTTCCTAAACGATATCTGTGCGGACATCCAACTTCATGCAAATCGATTTCAATCGAAAGACGTGTTCTACAAAATCAAACAGATCACGCGGAAATTCAAACCCCGCACATGGATTATCTCTGACGAGAACGGCGTCCCGGTCACGGAAATCGACAACATAATAGAGACGTGGAGAAGATACTGTGAGAGATTATATGCGGAGGATGAGCTGGTGGTGGCCAGTGGGAGGGAAGAATATGAACAGGAGCCACACATCTTGGTAGAGGAGGTGAAAAGAGCTGTTGGAAGACTGGCCAATAACAAGTCTGCTGGTATAGACTATATAACAGCAGAGGTACTCAAGGCAATGGGATTTACCGGAACGGGAATCCTTCATCGCATCTGCCAAAGAGTGTGGACCACCACAGTATGGCCCAAAGAGTGGACCACCACCATAATAGTCCCACTCCATAAGAAGGGTCCAACCTGCAAGTGCGAGAATTATCGACTAATAGCACTCATCACGCATGCCAGCAAAATCCTGTTACACATTATACATAGCCGACTGCAGCCGTTTGCCAACAGACAGATTGCCCCGGAGCAGGCTGGCTTTGTCAGTGGCCGAGGTACAAGAGAGCAGATCTTGAATCTGCGACAGCTGATCGAAAAAGCTAGAGAGTACTATATACCCATGTTCTTGTGTTTTGTGGATTATGAAAAGGCGTTCGATAACGTCAAGTGGCACCTACTGTGGCCCATTCTTAGGGAAATGGGCTTTCCGCTGCACCTCATATATTTAATTAAAAATCTATACGAAAATAGCACAGCTGTCGTAAGACTCGAGAGTACCACCTCTGGAAAGAGTGTAATCAGAAAAGGGGTCAGACAAGGCTGCATACTCTCACCACTTCTGTACAACATCTACAGTGAATAAATAATGAGGCAGGTGTTGGAGGACTGGAATGGTGGCGTGACCATAGGCGGTGAAAGGATCTCGAATCTTAGATATGCGGACGACACGCTGTTGGTCGCGAAGAGCAAAGAGGAGCTCCTTGCACTCTTGGATAGGCTTAATAACATCAGTTTAGATTATGGACTTCGCATAAATAACACCAAGACAAAAATCATGATAGTCGACCGGGAACATGATAACTTCCCTGGCACATCACGCATTGATCGTTTCGAGGTAGTCGATAAATTTGTATATCTGGGCGCACTAATAAATAACCGGGGAGACTGCGGGGAGGAGATTCGCAGGCGCATCCAGCTGGGAAGAGTGGCAATGTCCCAACTGACCAAGGTATGGAAAAGCCCTAACATCACACGTCAAACCAAAATCAACTTGGTCAGAACATTGGTGTTCTCGGTATTCCATTACGCCTCCGAAACATGGACGCTACGAGCAGCCGACCGACGACATGTGGATGCGTTTGAGATGTGGTGCTGGCGAAGGATGCTGCGAATCCCTTGGACAGCGAAGAGGACAAACGTGTCTATACTGGCAGAAATAAATCCGCCCCAAAGACTGTCCAGCTACGTGTACAGCCGTATCCTCAAGTTCTTCGGACACATAAATCGCAGCAATACTATCGAACACCTGATAGTCCAGGGGAAGCCGGAAGGGAAGCGACGACGAGGTCGCTCACCAACCCGATGGACCGATACAGTTAAACAGCTCCTTAATACCAACATGGAGGAGGCAGTGAGGGCCACCATCAACCGGGACAGATGGCGCACCACTATTAGGGACGCTATCAGAAACATGGAAGGACAAGCATAGTCACCACACATCTGCCAAGATGTCAAGGACTTAGATGATGATATAACAACGATCTGTATAACTGCGATCTGTATAACTGCTATTGAACCGTTATCAAACTTCTTTTAAACAACTAAAAACAGCTCCTGAACAGCTATAACATCTATATTATACTACAAAGTATGTGGGAAAAGAAAATAAAACGTTTATATATACATATATAGTTTATTTCAAAAAAAAATTTTTTTTCCGGGCAAAATAGTAAATTTTTTTAAAAATTTTTAAGGGATTTTTAAAATTTTTTTTCCCTTTTAACGTTTTTAAACTTTTTTTTAAATTCTTTTAAAATTCAAACCTTTTTAATTTTCTCCTTTATTCTCAAGAAAATTTTTTTAATTTTAAAAACCTTTTTTGGCCCTTTAAAATTATTTTTCCCTTTATGAACAATTTTTTCCTCCTCATGTACCAGTATAAACCGGGGAAAAATTGTATTTCGGGAACTCCTCGGGGGCATTAAAATGTTTTCCCAAAGTTTTTCCCAAAAACCCCCCCCTTTTCAAAAATTCAGAGTAAACCCCTTAATCAAAAACTGGGTAAATTATTGAACGAGGACTCGCATGTCATTGTTTTTAAAAATATTGCTTTCAGATTTTGGGCAACTTGAAAGGAATTTCAACGCTTTTCTCGAAACAAGCAAATTTTCCGGGAATTTCTTTGCGTAAATTTTTTCCAACCCAAGTCCCTTTTTGAAAGTTTTTTTGGGCCAGCTCATTAAAAGGTCCTTTTTGGAATTCCATTTGCAAAGTGAGCATTTATCAGAAAAGTTTCAAAAACGCGAAACAATTGAAAAAGGCGTATATTTAAAAAACCATTTATTCTCGACGGAAAAATGTTTTTAAATTTTTTTTTTCCTTTTAAGTTTAAAGTTTTTGGGGTGAGGGGGCCCCGCTTTTTATCGAGAGTTACCCAAAACCCTAAACAGGGGCGGGGGAAAACAAAAATTTTTTGTACGGTTCTTTAATCATTTTTTCCTTAAACGTATTTTAATTTAACCCCCCAAATTTCCCCAAAACAAATGAATTTTTAAAAATTCAAAAAAACTAACTGCAAAAATTCGGAAAAATTTTAGTAAATGAAAAAATTTGTTTAATTTTTTCCCAAATTTTTGGAAATTAAAATAAAATTTTAAAAAGCAACATTTCCCCAAAAAAGAATTCTTATTTCAGTCAAGTTCGCAGACTAATTTAAAATTTTTTGCGTAATTTTTAAAAAGTTAAATTTCCCCCAAAGAAAGGGGCCCCTAAAATGGATTACTCACGAGTTTTTCGAGAAGTAAAAGTGGGGAATTACCACCCTGGTTTCGCCATAATTTCAAAAATGGCCCACGTTTTTTCCCCCCAAAAAATTTAATGGAAAGTCAGGCAAATTTAAAAATTAGGGGTTTTAGGGGATTTAAAAAAGAAAAAAAATTTTTTTAAAAAAATTTTTTTTTGCAAGTAATCAAAAAGGGGGGGTTTCCTTGTCCCCCATAATAAGCGCTTGGGGGGGCAATTTAAAAATTTTTAAGGAAATTAATATAAATTTTTAAAAATTTTTAAAATAAATAAATTTTTTGAAAAAGGGGTTTGGAATTTTTTTTTTCCCAAAAATCCTTTTCAAATTTATTTCCCCGAAACCCTTGAGGGCATCTTTTTGTCCTTTTATATTATTTGTAATGGGTTTTTTTTCCATAATATAATTTTTTTTAAATTTTGAAGTGCCACAAAAAAATTCCTTTGGGCCCCCAAAAAATTTTTGCCGGGACTTCTGCCCTGGATTTTATTTCCCCCCTTTGATTTCTAAAATTTGGGACTTTCCCTCATTTCCCGATTTTTCCCAGGCCCCCCTTCCCCAAAGTGATTCCTCAAAAGGTATTCTCAAATCCTGTTTTTGTTTAAACCCCCCTTTTCCCTGTAAAAGCTCGGGTTGGTGTGGATAAAAATTTGGCTTCCTTCCACCAGTGGGCCTTTTCTTTTCCGGGGATTTTTCCCCTCATCCCCGGCCTTTTCCCCAACAAAATTGCTTGGCTGGGGGAAATGGCGAAAAAGGGCAAATAAAACCCCACAGCCCTTTTTCCAATCCAACCCCCCTTTTAAAAATAGCGCATTTTTTTAAAATGATTTTTCCTCCCACATTATTTTTCAAGGCCCTTTTCGACCACCCCCCTTCAGCTGAAGAAATCATGCCCGTTAACCCGGAAATGGAAGCCCTCTGTATTTTTTTCCAACGTTCCCCACGCGAACTTTCTTTCAAACTTTTTGACTCGCTTCTTCTTCCCCCTTTTTTTCTTAAACCCCCTTTTTTTAAAAAACCCGTTCGTTTTTTTTTTTCCTTGTGCCACGCTTTTTTAAATTTCCTAATTGGGGCCGTTTTTTTTCAAACTTTTCCAATGCCTCCTTTTCCAACCCTAAAACGCAAACCCTTTTTTCTTTAAAAAGGAAAAGGGAAATCTTTTAAAAATTCCCAAAAAGGGGGAACTATTAAAATTTGGAAAGTCGGAGCAAAAAAGGTTTTGAAAAAATGAAATTTAACATTGTTTTTTAAAAACCGGGAATTTAAAATTAAAAAGAGCGGGAAAAACCCGGGAAAAAAATGTTTTTTTCCTTGGTGGGGGCTTTTTGGAAAAACAAAAAATTGAAAAAACCGGGTGCAAATTTTAGGACGGGTTTTCCCAAAGGTTTTAAAAAATTTTTTAAAAAATCCCCAACAAAATCTAAAAGGGTTTTTTACTCGGGAAAAAACAAGGAAACTTGTTTTCCCCAAATAGGGGTTACATCAAAAGGGAAAAAAAAAACCCCGGTGCATGAAAAAACTAAACCCTGGAAAAAATACCCGGGAGTTGAAACCCGACGGCACCGGGGCAAAAATTTTTTGGATTTTTTTAAAAACCTAATTTTAAATTTTTTACAAAAAAATTTAAAAAAAAATTTATTTTTTTCCGTGGTGATTTATAAAAAAAATTTTAAAAAAAAAATTTAATAAAAAATTTCAATTACCGAATAAAAGAAAAAGTGGTTTTTTAAAATAAGAGGCGGATAAAACCCCACAAAGACAGCCAAAAGAAAAATTAAAAAGGTCAAAAAAGGTACATTTACCGGCCAGCGCCGCCGGGGGGGGTTTAAAAAAAACCCGTAAAAATAAAACATTAATAAAAAAAAAATAAATCCAATTTTTTTAAATTTTTTATGAAAAATTTTTTTAAAAATGTTTAAATATTTAACTAAAAAAACTTTTCCCTGGGTTCTGTGGGGAAACAAACCCCATTCTAAAATTTAAAAAATTCCCCCAATTTAAAAACCTTGACAAAGGGGAAAATTTTTAAAACCAACTGCGGTTTAAAAAATTTCAAATTTCCCATTCGTTGGGATTCGTAACTTCAACCAACCTCGGCCTTTTGGGGTTTTTTTCCGGAATAAATTTAAAAAATTTGCCCCCCGGGGGTTTGAGGATTAAATGGAAAAACCTAAAATTGGCGCAAAGGGGTTACCCCCGAAGCGCATAAAAACCGGCTCGCAGAAAAGATCCCAAACCCGCGCATTAAAATCATTTTTAAGGGGGTAAAAAAAAATTTTTAAAAAAAGGTCCCCCAAATGGGGGGGGGAACCCAAATCAAAAAAAATTCCAAAAAGATCTTTAAGATTCTGCACCCCGCCCCGGGATTTTTTCCTAGATTCCCCTTTCAACCCCCCCTTTAAAAATTTTTACAAAAGGGGGGAGATGGGTTTTGTAAGGGGGGGGGAAAAAAACCCTTTTTCGTTTTCGGACAAGGTGTACATTTTGTGTTGTTTGGATCTTATGCACGCCTGCTGTGATTCTTAAAGGCCAACCATTTGTCGTTATCGCTCGGTAACTTGATCGCGCAGTCGTTCATCTCCCGACAGTCGACGGTGTGGGCTTCCAATTTCTCGCTCGTGTAGAAATAGTGCAACCATCGTGTAAATAATGCAATTTTTTATATATTTTTTACGTAAAAATTATATTTATTATTTATTAGGATGTATACTCACCGATCGCAAAAATATTTTTGACCACGGTGCCTGTCGATTTGCGAGCTCACGAGGCGGGATAGGTTTTTAATCCATGCAAAATGTCCCACGTTATCGTCATGCACGCATGCACGTACAGCAGATTTACATATCTGTCCATCTTTCGATCAATAACCCGTATTGGCAGGATTGCAAGTTCCTTGTTTTTTTCTCGATGCTAAACACGTTGATAGAGATGTCGTTGTGATTTTCAAAATTTTTAATTTGATTCAACGTCATTGGAAACTCAATGTCCGTAAGATTTAGCACCGACGTGTAATGTGGATACGACGATTCCCGTTCTGCATTTCTTTGGGCTGGATGCAGAGCAGCCACCACTGACCATGCGAAACATGCATTGTCTATTGATTGCACGTTTATCACCGCTCTCTTCAATTTAATTTCTCGCGGTATTTCTACAAAACACATGTTATTACACGATCTTTTTTCTAACACAATTTGTTGTACTCACGACTTCCAATTCTCGACTACTGAGCGTATCCCCCAGATTCGTCATTTTATATTTTACTAATGATGCATCGTTTGCTTTTTTATCGAAAAATGTACGATTTGCAGTTTTGCACGTGTTCGATGAAATCATCGCGAGACATGTCGCGACATGTTCTTGAAAACAATATCGCTCCATTGACTTATGCGAAATTGCAAAATTTGCAGTGTATGCACACCATGCACTAAAACAGAAGAAACGATACGCGATGCTCTAGTTGGAACGAGAGGAAAAGGCGATAGAAAAAGTATATACGAAAGAATGAAGCGAGTCAAAATTACAGTCTGTGATTTGAAAGTCTACGCGTCGGTACATCGATTGGAAAAAAGTATAGCGAGATGACAATAATTCCGATATGGATCGCGCGTTAACGGACGACAGTGATTACTTCAGCGATGAAGAAGATGGTCGTAAAGAAGTCATTGAAAGAATAGTGTCGCGTGAGGAAATCGTTGCACTAAATTTACATACAAAAGAGTGCGTACTATTTTTTCATTATTCAACGGGTGGTGCACTTGCACTATGTCGTTCATGCATGAGAGCTGTATCGGGCTTCGTCGGATGAGACTCTGACCCTGTCGGCGGTCGCGCGACTCGTCCTGCCATGGCGCAAGCGAAGCTCGACTTGCCGGAGAAATCTGGCGGCGGCATTAAAGAGAGGGATAAGGATTCCGAGGAAAAGAAAGGTCCCACTGTTGTGCCAGAATGCGC
This sequence comes from Temnothorax americanus, assembly GCF_048541705.1. Taxonomy (NCBI): domain Eukaryota; kingdom Metazoa; phylum Arthropoda; class Insecta; order Hymenoptera; family Formicidae; genus Temnothorax; species Temnothorax americanus. The sequence goes on from NW_027509277.1 coordinate 105,650, forward strand.
ATTATGCCTGCAGCTTTGTATCCATCCAGCACGATTACCCTGCAGCCATATATACTGCTATCTGTGCGTAACGGGTGTCGCTAATCAGAGCAAGCGATGTCCGATGTGTCGTCAAGAGATCCCACCGGATTTTCTCGAGAGACCTCAGCTGGTGGAAGTGGAGGAGCCTCAGAAGGAGTCGGAACATCCCGAGGAAGAGTACCAATGGTTTTACGAAGGTCGAAATGGTTGGTGGAAATATGATCCGAGGACAAGCAATGATCTGGAGACTATTTACAAATTAGGGGACGCGCAATGCGAACTTTTGATCTGTGGCATGCTTTACGTAATTGACTTTGAAAAGAAATGTCAATATATATAGAAAATACAACCCACGTTACAAACGTAATATCAAACGTGACAGAAAAGATGCTCCGTGCAAGGGTGTCTCGGGTGTACAATAACATTTGTAAAATGGATTATTTGTCCGTTAAGATCGAAGATCAACTTCCAAACCCATATTTAACAACATACTCAATTATATTTATTGGTTTCATACAGCATTATACAAATACTTGATATCGGGTATATACATGCATGCACAATCATGTTCAACATTGCACACGATATTGTTCAGCGTGTGATCGAGTCACGTGCGAGAAACAGCACAATGAGTAAGTACCGCTAATTTTCGTATATACTTGTGCAAAAAAAAAACTTTTATAAACATAATTGTATTTTTTCAGTTTTGATAAATCCCCGCTACACACCTCGTATTTTGGGAAAGAGATTTGCCTTGACATTGACCGCATATAAATTTTTGGATGTTGGAATCAACGCTGGACCTATGTCCTCTGTGGATATACTTATTGGCGATAACCGAGGCAATCGGATAATTCTGCCTCATGCAATGTAGGTGACATTCATCGAAAAACGTACGTGCAGGTATTCAGCGACTCGTGCAGTCGCCGGCACCATTATCGCTAGCGTTTCGAGATTTGGAACTCGTTAAAATACGTGACGCAAATATTGTAAAATTGACGTCGTGCGGCACCAGCTTGTACATGAAACAGTCAACCGTACTCTTCCTGTTCGAACTAGAACATTGCGTTGAAAATGTGTATTTTCAATTATACCAAAATGTTCATGGCGTAAGTGAAAAATTTAAACAATTTATAACAATTTTACGCTAAAATTGTATTACCGATAAATGTAATGCAGTTAGAATCTGGCGTGAATTTTATGATAAGAATTCAATTATTGTTTGTGTGAACTGTTGGCGTATGCTGCAAATAATATTATACACGATGCATTACATGAGAAATAAATGTATACTAAATGCATATCACTGTATCTAAAATTATCTTTCCTGTCTACCGTTCCCTTGTCCACCGTCAGCGGTTTAGAATTATGGTGCGGTAACTCTCGATAAGAATGCGCGTGCCGCACTCATCGCGCGATCATTAAACGTTTAACTTAATGTGAAACGTTTAACGTAAAACTTTATATAAATTCTGAATTTTATCCGTACGATGACATAAATCTGGATTTTGGTAAAAATCAATACGCCGTCCTTTTCAATATGTGTGCGCGTTTTCGTAAAGCTTATTACTGATAAGACTGCTTCGATATGCTTTGCACCGTGGTTACATTCCTGACAAAAGGACCTTTTGTAGTCATTGATTGCTCGCGACAAAACGAATCTGTCAAGAGCGCCACTGTGGATGTGCGAATAGAATTTGACTGCAAAGAGAATGTACCGGCAAATACTATCGCCTATTGTCTCATCTTGCATGATCGCGTAATCGAATACTGTCCGTTGTCGAACGTAGTGCTCAAAATCATGTAAATTGCAATATCAGCAGATATTGCAATATAAGAGACACTGATGTACCGCGATAAGATACAGATTGCTCCATCGTTTCGACATGATTGTACCGACGTTTATCGATCTGCAAGGATTTACCGTCGAGATGAAATTTGTCGTGAAAGAGGTGGCGGTTCTGAGAAACGGGACCGTTTTGGCACATTACATTTTCACATGTCCCATGCCATGGAGTCTCTTCATGAAATCCGACAGATTATGCGCTTCCTGGTTGATTGTGAATCACCATGGACTACGATGGGAGGACGGAAACGTGTCCTACAGCATGGCGAAACATCTAATTACTTCGGCCGTACTTGGAGGTCGACGAGACGTCGACTCTCGTGTACGTCAAGGGATGCCAGAAGCGAGAATGGCTGGTGGATCTGCTTGAGAATAAAGCGAGAAGACATCTAAAAATTGAGACTATGGATGCAGATTACGAAGATATCGAATCTTTAAATAATCTAGATGTTACTAATACTGTAAAATGCGGAAAACATGTTAAGAATTGCGCATTACAAAATGTATTAAAAATATTTAACTAGTGGTCGCGACACCAGAAAAAATTATGATTTTTTTGAAATCAACTATACATGTATATATAGACGTTTTATTTTCTTTTCCCACATACTTTGTAGTATAATATAGATGTTTTAGCTGTTCAAGAGCTGTTTTTAGTTGTTTGAAAGAAGTTTGATAACGGTTCAATAGCAGTTATACAGATCGCAGTTATACAGATCGCTGTTATACTGATCGCTGTTATACTGATAATTGTTTTAGTTGTTTGATAGCTGTTTAAAAGCTGTTTTTAGTTGTTTAAAAAAAGTTTGATAGCGGTTCAAGAGCTGTTTTAGTTGTTCGATAGCTGTTCAATACCTGTTTGATAGCTGTTTCATAGCGGTTCAATACCTATTTGATAGCTGTTTGATCGCGGTTCAATAACAGTTTTACAGATCAAATTATCGAAAGTCAATGGCGCGATATCGTTTTCGAGAACATACGTGTCTCGCGGTGACATCATTGCACACGTGCAAGACTGCACATCGCAGATTTTTTGGAAGGTGCAATTGTATGGATGCTGAGATGAAATTAGATAAAAAACGATGTGACAATTGTGAGATGTAGAAGGATGAATATGAATGTACGCTCAGTAGTCGAGGACTAAAAGTAAGAGTCGGTTGGCATACTTGATAGTGCGGTTTATACAACAATTGGTTCGCCATTTTAAGCTGTATATCAAAACCCACCGATATGAGCGAGTACGCAAAACTTTGCAAACCAGTGTTCTATCCTGAAGGGAAACCGATCGTGAAAATCAACGATCCGTTCGTGAGGAATGGGGATCCGCGGACCGTCGATGTAACGAGATATCAGATCCGTCGGGAAATCGGAATCGCCGATCTCCGATCACATCGGAAGTTTCTCGAATTTTATGAATGTCGTGAAATACTAATGTGGCAGGATTTTGATGATCATGAAATGTTTAAAAGAGACATTGTATGAAGCGAAGAGAGAAGCCGCATATATATGTGTTTGTAGATTTTTTCCTGGGAAGCATCCGTCGCGAAATCGGAATCGCCGATCGCCAATCGAACTGGATGTTTCTCTATTATCAAATATATTGGAAAAGAATAGAAGACGGTCGAGAAGACGGTAGAGAATATAACGTCTAATTGATTTAGACGCGTTAGTGCAACACCGCGGTTTCATCATTAAAGTAAAAAATGGATTTTGAAGAATTGCAGTTTGAAGGACATGATATGGAAGTTGAAGCAAACGATGAAGAATTGGAAGTGTTTGGAGAAATATTTTAATTGTATATATCTAAAATTAAGAAACCTATACTACTAGGAGATTAACAATAAGTGTAACAATAAGTGTAACAATAAAAAGACAATCAATGTTGTGTCATACACAGTGCGGAAGGTGACTCAAGAGCCGGTGGTTTTAGGTTGAAATCAAGCGGTAGTAAGCAATTTTTCTATTTGTAGTTTTTGTATAATTTCTGAACGAGAACGCGAACGGGGGAAAGAGAGACCGCGCGAATGAGAAGACGCGCGCGAACGGGGGCCGGGAGCGAGCGAGAACGTGCGAGGGAGAGATAACGCGAACGCGAGCGAAAGAGACCGCGCGAACGAGAAGACGCGCGCAACCGGGGGACGGGGGAAACATCTACGATGAAGAGACAACGTGAGCGGGAGCGTGTGACGTCACGCGGACTCCGCGGCGCGGCGAAACGCGGACCCCCTCGCCCCGCTCCGCGGCGAAAACGCGGTCGCCCCGCGGCGCCGGAAAACGCGGACCCCCTCGCCCCGCGGCGCCGGAAAACGCGGACCCCTCACCCCGCGGCGCCCAAGAACACAGTTCCCCCTTCCCCCTCTCCCGCGGCGCATGAAAAAACGCGGTTCCCCCTCCCCCTCCCCGCGGCGCCCAAGAACGCGGTTCCCCCTTTCCCCTCCCCCCGCGGCACCCAAGAACGCGGTTTCCCTTCCCCCCGCCCACGGCCCCCCCCCCGCCCGCGGTTCCCCCCTGCCCCTCACCCTCCCTCGCCCTCGGTATGTGGTCCAGAACCGGCCTAGCTTATCTACTGGACGCTACGTCGTGCGTCTCCCATTTAAGAAAGGCCCTCCTATCAAAATCGGGGAGTCTCGGGTTCAAGTCGAGAAAATGTTAAATTCGTTAACTCGTCGACTTCGTGACAAACCGGAAGTTATGAAAAAATATCATAACTTTCTCGACGAGTACGAACGTTTCGGACACATGCAACCGTTATCTCCCGCGCAAGACAACGAACAAAGCGTCTATCTTCCACACCACGGGGTGATTCGGGAAGATAGCGTTACCACACGTCTCTGCGTCGTGTTCAACGCGTCAAGCGTCACCTCTAACGGTACCTCTCTCAACGACCACTTGCATATGGGTCCGAAAAAGCAAACCGATATTTCCGCAATAATTGCGCGGTGGCGCAGATACAAATACGTTTATTCGGCGGATATCGCAAAAATGTATTGCCAAATTCTCGTCGATTCTCGCGATATAAATTACCCAAGAATTTTATGGAGACGGTCTCCTCACGACGCGATAATTATTTTCCTGTTGCTAACCGTGACTTATGGCCAAGCCTGCGCGCCCTTTCTTGCCCTTGCCGTTCTCGAGCAATTAATTATCGACGAGGGTAAACACTTTCCCTTCGCCATTCCGATTTTCAGAGAACATATTTACATTGACGATGCCGTATTCGGAGCTGACGACAAGCCTCATATTCGACAAATTCGAGATCAGTTAGTTGCCTTATTAAAACGCGGCGGGTTCGAGTTAAAGAAATGGGCAAGTAACTCCTCCTCTCTTCTAGACGATATTGACGTCGCGGATCATGGGTTAGCCGGTAAAAAGCCCTTCGCGAAAGACGAACAGCTCAAAATTCTCGGTATTGGGTGGAACCCCTCTAAAGATGTTTTCGAATATCGCGTCGCGCTTTCGGATAAAGTTCCCGATACCAAACGTACCATATTGTCCGCTGTCGCAAAACTTTACGATCCGTTGGGCTGGGCCACGCCTGTCACGATCGCCGCGAAAATTCTTATGCAAAGGTTCTGGCAACTTAATATCCAGTGGGATGAGCTTCTTTCCGAATCGGTTTTCGCAAGATGGAACGATATATATTCTCGTTTATCAGCTCTCGGTCACGTGCAAATTCCTCGTTGGAACGGCCTCGGGCCTGATGCCGAACGTTCCGAAATACACGGTTTCGCCGACGCTTCGAATCATGCTTACGCCGCCGTTGTTTATATAAAGGTAGTGTCTTTGTCGGGCAAAGTCACGATATCGCTGCTTGTTGGTAAATCTAAAGTCGCTCCTTTGAAAATATAAGCATACCTCGACTCGAATTATGTGCGGCCTTGCTTCTAGCGCAACTTATAGATTTTGTTCGAGCGTTAAATGGTTATCAAAATCTTCCGTATTATTGTTGGACGGATTCCAACATCGTGCTTGCTTAAATCGCTCAAAATCCTTCGCGATGGAAGACGTTCGTCGCCAATCGCGTTACTCAAATTCAAGCTCTTGTTCCGCGTGCCTCATGGCGACACGTCTCAACTAACGATAATCCCGCGGATTGCGCATCGCGCGGCATTTTCGGCGATGAACTTCTAAATCATGAACTATGGTGGCACGGCCCTTCCTGGCTCACTCTCAATTCCGACGAATGGCCGATCGGCGACACGCGTCTTCCCGAAAGCGCTCCCCTCGAGGAGAAAACTATCGCTTTGCAATGTCACGCCCCCGGTCAATGGGATCTCGCCACGAAATACTCCTCATGGTTTCGGTTGATTCGCGTCACCGCGTATATAATTAAGTTTACCCGTTTCTGTCGTCGCGATCCACCTTCCGACTCGCTCAACCTCGCGCTGACCGCCTCTCCTCCCTCGAAAAGTATCTCGCTCTCCGCGCCCGAATGTAATCAAGCTAAAACCTTTTGGTTTAAACAAATTCAAGCCGATCTGTTTTCGAGCGAAATCAAAACGTTGTCACGAAATCAAAACCTATCGACTAAAAGCTCGATTCTCTTTCTTCGACCGTTTTTAGATCAAGACGGAGTTCTACGCGTGGGTGGGCGCTTCGGCAAGGCTCCCTTACCGTTTCCCGTACGCCATCCTATCTTATTATCTTCGCACCCCCTTGTCAAGCTCCTCGTAAATCAAGCTCACTTACGAGCCCTGCACGCGGGACCTCAGCTCACTTTGAATATTCTTCGTCGCGACTTCTGGATCATTCGCGCGCGCAACATAGTCAAAGCGGTTATACATAATTGCGTTACATGCACGCGTGAGCGAGCGGCAGTTCCTACTCAAATCATGGGCAATCTGCCCGAGCCACGCGTAACTTCGACAATTCGCAGTTTTCTGCACTGCGGTGTGGATTATGCGGGACCAGTTCTTATTCGCGTTTCCTCCGGTCGCGGTATTACCTTCCGCAAGGCGTACATAGCCTTATTTGTTTGTCTCGCGACGAAGGCCATCCACTTAGAATTGGTTGGAGATTACTCCACTCCCGCGTTTCTAAACGCTTATTCCCGGTTCTGCGCTCGTCGCGGTCTTCCGCAATGTATGTATTCCGATAACGGAACTACCTTCGTCGGGGCAGACCGAGAAATGCATAAAGCGTACAAATCCGCCGTTCAAGACTTAAACTTTCTAAATTTAACCGCGTCAGATAACATTACGTGGAATTTCCTCCCCCCTTCAACCCCGCACTTCGGCGGGCTATGGGAGGCGGGCGTGCGGAGTGTCAAAACTCATTTGCGTCGCGTCTTAGAGACTCACACTTTAACCTTCAAAGAATTCTCGACCTTATTGTGTAGAATCGAAGCGTGTCTGAATTCTCGACCGATCGCTCCTCTCGCCGACACCCTCGATGACTACGAATGTCTCACCCCCGGTCATCTAAGTTACTTATATTTTTTCATCAAGTGTGTACTACTTAGCGAGGGGTCCGAAAACTTCCGGTCGTGCTCCGCTCGCGATCGTTCTTCTGCCGCGCGCTCAAGATTTCCGTTCGACGCGTACAAGATCTCCGCTCCGCGAGAGGTTTCGATGCGAGAAGTCGAGACAAGATTTCCGTTCGCGATACCTGGCAGAAAAGTACGAACGACTCAGAAGATTTCCGAATCCGCGGCGCACGATCCGTTGTTCCCCCTCGCGTCTTTTCCGTTCTTGAAATAAAGACTATATATTTCTTTGTGCAATTTGTGTTCCGAGTGCTTTAATCGTCATTCCTCCCGCGAATTTACGACTCGCGTTTTCCACGCTTCTCGCTCAACTCTGAGCGGAATCCAGATTCAGGGCGACCGTCGGAAAGCGACGCCCGAACAACAATTAATATTTAGTTAACTAACTAAAATGTTTAGTTGAACGTATCGAACTAAATATTTCTTGGAATTAACAATTTTTTTTCTCAGTGTATTTTTCGAGATACAAAGATTATCTCTACCACTTGTTACTTAGGTTTTTTTGAGGTACAATATTACAACTGCTTTTCTTCGATTAGAATAAAAAATTGAATCATGAAGAATTACACAGAGGTAACAGTACAAAATACAAATATTTTATTAAAATATTTAAACCCAACAAGGAAATACAAGGTATTTAAATACAAAGTTTATATATGTATTTTAAAAGATTTAATCGCATCGCACAGAATTACAGAGGTAACAGTACAAAAAATAAAAATATTTTATTAAAATACATAAATTTTTCTTGTCAAAAAACTTGGCGCTGCTAGAGAGAGAAAGAGAGAGAGATCTTTTATCCTATACTTAATCATAAGCCGCATTATTCGAGAGAGAAAGAGACCTTTTACAAATGTAAATATTATACTTATTTTATACTTAATCTATACTTATTCTATACTTAATTCTAATCGCTTTAAAAATAAAAACTTATCCTAACTTATCCTATACTTAATCATAAGCCGTCATTCACCGTCACACACACACACGCACACACACACACACACACGCACACGCACACGCACACGCACACGCACACGCACACGCACACGCACGCGCACGCGCACGCGCACGCGCACGCACACGCACACGCACACGCACACGCACACGCACACGCACACGCACACGCACACGCACACGCACACGCACACGCACACGCACACGCACACGCACACGCACACGCACACGCACACGCACACGCACACGCACACGCACACGCACACGCACACGCACACGCACACGCACACGCACACGCACACGCACACGCACACGCACACGCACACGCACACGCACACGCACACGCACACGCACACGCACACGCACACGCACACGCACACGCACACGCACACGCACACGCACACGCGCACGCACACGCACACGCACACGCACACGCACACGCACACGCACACACACACGCACACACACACGCACACACACACGCACGCACGCACGCACGCACGCACGCACGCACGCACGCACGCACGCACGCACGCACGCACGCACGCACACACGCACACACACACACACACACACACACACACACACACACACACACACACACACACACACACACACACACACACACACATCACCCACATTCACTCGCTCGCACATACACACCAGGCTGACCTAATTTTGAGGTCTAGCAACGCCAAGTTTTTTGACAAGAAAAATTTATGTATTTTAATCAAATATTTTTATTTTTTGTACTGTGTTACTTCTGTAATTCTTTGCGATGCGATTAAATCTTTTAAAATACATATATAAACTTTGTATTTAAATACCTTGTTGGCTTTAAATATTTTAATAAAATATTTGTATTTTGTACTGTTACTTCTGTGTAATTCTGCATGATTCAATCTTTTATTCTAATTGAAGAAAAGCAGTTGTAATATTGTACCTCGAAAAAACTTAAGTAACAAGTGGTAGAGGTAATCTTTGTATCTCGAAAAATACACTAAGAAAAAAAATTGTTAATTCCAAGAAATACTTAGTTCGATACGTTCAACTAAACATTTTAGTTAGTTAACTAAATATTAATTAACCAGTCAAGGAAAAAAAGAGCAATCGAGCCACAACAAGATGTAAATGTTGAAATTTCTATATTAAAATGATAGACAAACGTTTCGGCCCTTCATAGGACCATCTTCAGTGTCGGTATAAAATTACAAATTTTAAAAAAATCACGACATACTATCACAACGAACCGTCGGTACAAAAACTTGAAATTATTGCGACATAACTTAACTCCATAAAACGCAATGTTGAATGTGTAGAGGAACACTGTAATAAAATTATGGTATGTAATAAACCGTCAAAAAGAGTTATACAGAGTATCAAATACGTACAGTGTACAGTATACAGTAAGTTTTCTTGTGTTGCGGTGTCATTTCGATGTTGATGTGTTACAAAGAGTATAACCGACAAACTACTTAACGTCGCGGAAGCGGAACCGTATATATATACAACAGAGAGGAGCGGGAGGGAAAAGGAATAAAAGGGGGAAGGGGAAGTACGGAGTTATCTAGGCGGGAACAACGTGAGAACAGGGAGATATTCTGCAGATAGAGATTCCGTATCCTTCTGCTTGTTTAGAGGAGATGACTGCCGCTTTATATGCAGCATCTCTGAGATAAGTCTCTTTCGAAGAGATAGTTCGGTGTCCAGAATCTCCACCCCGTCCCAATCGAAATTGATGTCACTGAGAGAAAATAAATTCATTTTCGATTGGTACCATAAGCCCACTTTTTCCGGGAGATACCTTAATTACCACTCACATCACCCGATTTCACATAAAAGGGGCGTGATATACGGTCTGGTAGACAAGATATTGTCGATCTCGCATCCTCGGTTCCACAGAAAAAACTTTAACATCATTATTCAGATACTCTTAGACAACGGTTACCCGCTACCGTTTATTTTTTCCACAATATCAAACAGATTGAGACAAGCTTTTCTGTATAAAAATAGAGGAGAAAACATTTCATTGACCTTTGAGAAGAAATACTTCACTGTCCCTTACGTAAAACACACGTCTGACAGATTTAAAAATATTGCAAAGGACCTACATCTAGAAATAGCCTTCTCTGTCGCGCACCCTCTCAAAAAATTCATCCAAACAGGCAAGAACAATTTGGACAAACTTGCACACAGCAATGTCGTGTATAGAATTCCTTGCAGAGATTGTGAAGTTACTTATGTGGGACAAACTAAGAGACAGTTGAGAACTCGTGTTAAAGAGCATAGATTAGATATTAACAGAAACTCCGGTTCCCCCTCTGTTATTTCTTGCCATCGTCTGGAAACCGACCATGATTTCGATTGGGACGGGGTGGAGATTCTGGACACCGAACCATCTCTTCGAAAGAGACTTATCTCAGAGATGCTGCATATGAAGCGGCAATCATCTCCTCTAAACAAGCAGAATGATACGGAATCTATATCTGCAGAATATCTCCCTGTTCTCACGTTGTTCCCGCCTAGATAACTCCGTACTTCCCCTTCCCTCTTTTATTCCTTTTCCCTCCCGCTCCTCTCTGTTGTATATATATATACGGTTCCGCTTCCGCGACGAAGTAGTTTGTCGGTTATACTCTTTGTAACACATCAACATCGAAATGACACCGCAACACAAGAAAACTTACTGTATACTGTACACTGTACGTATTTGATACTCTGTATAACTCTTTTTGACGGTTTATTACATACCATAATTTTATTACAGTGTTCCTCTACACATTCAACATTGCGTTTTATGGAGTTAAGTTATGTCGCGATAATTTCAAGTTTTTGTTCCGACGATTCGTTGTGATAATATGTCGTGATTTTTTTAAAATTTGTAATTTTATACCGACACTGAAGATGGTCCTATGAAGGGCCGAAACGTTTGTCTATCATTTTAATATAGAAATTTCAACATTTACATCTTGTTGTGGCTCAATTGCTCTTTTTTTCCTTGACTGATTATTAATTTTATGAGCCTATTGACACATATAAATATTAATTGTTTCAACAATTTATTTCGTTTCTTTAATCAAGAATTAATTAATTTAACTAATGTTTAGTTAACTAACTAAAATGTTTAGTTGAACGTATCGGACTAAATATTTCTTGGGATTGACAAATTTTTTTTGTCTACCACTTGTTACTTAGATTTTTTTGAGGTATAATACTACCACGTCTACCACTGTTTTTTTTCGAGGTAACAACATATTTGGAAATAAAAATACTACTGTTTAGTTTTTTTCGAGATTTTTCGAGATACAAAGATTACGTCTACCACTTGTTACTTAGATTTTTTTGAGGTTGTATTTACCCGAATGACTCGCGTTAGGCTCAAGATAATTGGCGACAGAATTCTCGTGCGACTCCCGGCGTTGCGTTCACGCGCTCCGAGCGTGAGGTATCGTCCTCTCGCGATTTTTCCTGCGAGATCTTATTTTCTATTTCCTTGATTATTTCGTGTTTACTGTTGATGTTCCATATAAATTGTAAGTTTCGTCATACTGTATCTCTCTGATATAATTGCAGCATCTTCTGCGCGTTTACTATACGATAACGCAGTACTTCGTTCATTCTGGCGTTCGCGCTATCATTATTTCTCTTTTTGTTTCATTTTTGACGCTCGCGCGATTGATTATATGATTGTCTGATTGACCAAAGCCGAATCGGCCTTTATTGTTCCACGCGCGAATTTCTAAAGAATAAATGTTATTTTGATTTGTTAATTGCTTGAGTTCGTGGCCTTATTTATGGCGTGTCACCCCGCCGAATATCGCGCCGCCCTTCATCACCCCCGCCCCAGCCCTTAGGTCGAGCTAGCCGATTCCTCGCACATCCGCACGTTTCGCTTTGCGTCTCGTTTTGATTTTCTTTTGCGATTTCGCGGACGCGCATTGACGCGTCTGGCGCCCAACGGTAAATTCGTTTCGCGAAGTGTCGGAGGTGCGAGGGAATCGTCGGAGAGGCCTGTCATCCCGCTCTCCTTACTCCTTTTGATCCGGCACACGTCCCGGAGCAGTCCGGAAGTGAAAAAGTCGTGACAGTTCTTAAAAACAAAACATATTAAAATAGTATTCTCAAACAATTATTATAAAACGATTACTGATTACTATAATATTCCATTAATGCGTGTGTGTGTGTGTGTGTGTGTTGTGTGTATGTGTATGTGTATGTGTGTGTGTTTGTTGTGATTATATAATAAACGTTACATTCTTATATATTTGTACTGATATTATACGTTGTACAATCAAACACGTTTTACCTTCACAAGCCCCCAGTTTTTTTTCGTCCAGTTTATTGCATGGTCTTTTTTCACCGTGTCGTGCACTAGTGTATCCTGTAACAGTGCTAGTAATGAGCAATTCATCATCAAAAACAGGGAAAATAATATTACTTGCAAATTGGCGAGGAGTTTTCGAGAGATAGTGGATTTTACTAATCCACTCGTTTCGCCCAATGTGGATCTGTAATACATACATTAATTTTTATTATCATAATGAACAAGTTTTATAAATAACATTATAGATGGAAAAGCCTGTACTCATTACCATCTCATTAGACTGTCTTGTCCCAATTGGTGGAAAATTATTTTCATACTGCATGTTGATATTAGCAGTCAATATGGTTTTTAGCGTTGCTGTAAAAATTAAAATGTTTTGGTTATTTTTATCTACCGTAATATCGATAAAAAAAATACAAGACTCTGCTCAGACAGCACATATGTGTAAAAGATAACTAAAAAGATAATTTAAAGATATCTTTTGGGCTTTCTGTGCTATATCTGGGTATAGCCATACAGAATGTAATATCATGCTGCAGCTTTTGTTTCAATTCTTTACGTTTATTTCGTAATTTGTCATTGCGTTCTTGTAATTCTTCAATCCGTGATTGTAATTTCGAGATTTTGTCAAAAAGCAACGATTTTTTTTTCTTTTAACTGTAAAAAACGAGTACAAAAATTCAAGTATTATAAATGTATATTGTATTACTAGCTACTATATATAGTAGTACTATGTATGCATTTTTTTCTCGGTATAGGCAATCATATTTTTTTAAAATAAATATTTTACACGATACCTTCGTATCATTACACACTTTACTACTCATAGTTTCAGTGGTTTTGATTAACTGACGCCCAGATTTCGGTTCATTTTCACGTTCAACCAGTGGACTCTTTAAAGTAAAGTAAAAATTGGTTAATATAAGTTAATTTTTAGTTAATTAGATTAATTAAAAAAAAAAACTAAATATGCCAAACAATTATACAAATTATAAACATTTACTATAAACGTATTATAAAAATTAATTATTTTCTACGGAGTTTAATCGTCAGAACTATTGACAGAATGTGTCGTGACTGGAGAACTCTATGGAATTTTACTCCTCCGTGATCATGTACTCGAAATACGATGAGATGCTATCAGGTGTTTTTGGAAGTTAGCATCTCATTTCTTAAAAACGCGATTTTAATAGTAAATTTATCAGAATGTTCTAACTATGCTAGACGCAAGTAAATTTGCAGTTTATATGTGAAATGCTAACACTTGAGATGCTAGCTTCACACACGTAGCCTTAATGTGCATTGAATGCGCACCAGCTCTGCCAGTGAAAAACGCTATTAAAAATATTGTGCAATACCTCCGAATTAGTGCCCCCTTGTAATGCTGATTCTATACATTTATCCGTCGGCTGTGTCTCAGGAAATAGTGGATTCCAAAATCTTTTTAAGACAAAAAAGATTACATTTTATATAATAACATTTTATACAATTATAAATAATTATATTTTTTATATTGTATCACAAAAGTGATGAGAAATTATAATATAACATTATAAATATACCTTCTGGTGTTTTAGGTTCTCGTACTTGTGCCGATGTCGCGAGCATTGATTCTTTCGCTTCTGCAATTCGTCTTTTGACAGCGATAAACTTTTGTAATACTAAAAGATCACATACAGAATGAGAAAAATTAATACTTGTTTATATAAAAAAAATATTTCCTTTATGTGTACATATTTTATCGAAACGCTAATAAAGTGGCTAGTGACACGACTCGATAAATGCAATCACAATTTCCACTCAGACTTTGCTACGCAATTGACTTTGTTAAACAAACAGTAACAAATCTCCCCGTATTGTCAGCTGAAAAGCGGCAGAAACCAATATAAAATAAGAAGAAGAAAACTCGATAAACGTCGTAGAGGTAAAGAGATTATATATTGAAAATTTATATTTATTCACACATATTTCGTAATAAATATTAATATTATTGATAATTAATATTTATAGAATTTCACATATGGCACATATTAAAATATAATCAAGTATTAAAAGATTAATTTTTAAAAACTTTTTTTACGTTCTCTTATAATAATATATATTACACATATATTAATATAAATTTTATATAATATATAAAATAATATAATATAAATAATATATTAATATAAATTTTATGATCACTATAATTTCAAGCATATCTTATTTTACAGCTTTATTTCTAATCTGACGGCTCCAGTTGTTGATGCTGAAGGGCATCATCAGTTTGCTGATTATATACACGATTTCACATATTTTAAGACAAGATGTCATTTAATTATCGGTTACATCAGTGGGTATTACAATGCAATAGCATTGTTAATCAGCACTATCAGGAAAAAAAACAAGCAGATTTAGTTGCAGCAATTTCAATAATTGCAAATATAATCAAATCAAAAAATAAAAGGAAAAGAAGATGCTGGATTTCAAAAGTATTTGCAGAAAGACAGAGACATGGATTTTATCATGCAGTACTTCCTAATATTAGGTTGGAAGATCTTCGTTTCCGAAATTATACGAGAATGACACCGATACAATTAGAAGAACTGTTGTCAATAGTAGGACACGATTTAAAAAAACATTATGTTGTGCGTGAGCCAATAAATGAAGAGCAACGTTTAATAGTAACTTTAAGGTAAACTCAAATTAACAATATTTCATTGTAAATAACATGTAATTAATGAAATTTAATAATTGTACATATTAGAATAATTTAGGTTGTTATAATTGTTGTATTTCTTATAATGCTAACAGATATCTTGCCTCAGGAGACAGCATGGTATCATTGTCATATCAATTTTTAATATCTGTAAGCAGCATTACAAATATTATACGAGAAACATGTTCCGTTATATGGGAGCATTTGTATCCTATTGTGCTTTCACAATGTGATACAAACGACTTGAAAGAAATCGCGAACGACTTTGCGAATAAATGGAACTTCCCTCACTGTGTTGGTGCGATAGATGGGAAACACATCGTTATTCAAATAATTGTTAAATTATAAAAGATATGTATATAGTAACTCTCAAATTGAAATATAAAATTATACAATAATAATATTTTTTCAGTGTCCAGACAACGCAGGATCAGAATATTATAATTACAAAGGCAGTCACAGCATTATATTACTCGCAATAAGTGATGCTAATTATATTATACGTTGCGTTGACATTGGTGCCCCTGGGAGGCAGGGTAATGCAGGTCTTTTCAAGAATAGTGCCATGGGCCTGTTATTAGAAAGAAAGGAATTTAATCTTTCTTTACCCGAAGCATTATATGAAGATGGTCCAATTTTGCCATACGTATTAATAGGAGACGAGGCATTTCCGTTAACTGATTATATTATGCGACCATATCCAGGAAAAAATGGAATGACATTAGAGAAACGCATTTACAACTATCGTTTATCTCGAGCTCGAAGAACGGTTGAGAATGTTTTCGGCATTTTAGCCAGCCAATGGCGACTTCTGAAACGACCAATTTTAGCAAAAGTACCAAATGCAATAAAAATGATTCAAGCAATCGTCTGCCTTCATAATTGGCTGAGAAAGCATGATGTTGAGCGAGAAACGTATATAACACAACAACTTGTAGATAGGCCTGTAATAGATGGAGATATTGAAAACGGCTCTTGGAGACAAAATGTTGAAGATTTTCGTGCATATATTAACATTAGATGTACTCAAACAAGAACATATTCGTTACGCGCAACTAACATTTGCAAAGAATTCTGTAGATTTTTCAATGAGGAAGGAGAAATTGGTTGGCAAAATATTCAAATATACAAGTAAATAAATAAAATTTGGTAATTTATTATGATTCTATATCATTTCACATAATGTTTCATGTACATTTAAGACAGAGGTTACTTTTGTAAATAAATTTATTTGCAACGTGTGTAAATAGTCATACTATTATAATACATGTGCACATGTGTATAATAAATAATTTATGACTACTATAATGTATATTTTCCTATCATCTATCGTTAGACAATCATAAAAGTATTATTTTGCGATAACTAAATATTTTAAAGATAAGAATAACATGCTCCATAAAACCGAAAAATATAAGAAATATCAATGTTTTACAAAAATTATAATCTATATCATATTTGTAGATAAGCTAGGCCGGTTCTGGACCACATACCAAGGGCGAGGAGTGGTGAGGGGCTGGGGGGAACCGCGGGCGGGGGGGGAACCGCGTTCTTGGGCGCCGCAGAGTGGGGGAAGGGGAACCGCGGTTTTGGGCGCTGCGGGGTGGGAGGGGGACTGCGTTCTTGGACGCCGCGGGGGGAGGGGGAGGAGGGAACCGCGTTTTTCAGGCGCCGTGTTTTCAGGCACCGCGGGGCGAGGGGGTCCGCGTTTTCCGGCGCCGCGGGGCGAGGAGGTCCGCGTTTTTTCGGCGCCGCGGGGCGACCACGTTTTCGCCGCGGAGCGGGGCGAGGGGGTCCGCGTTTCGCCGCGCCGCGGAGCGTTCGCGTTTTCGCCGCGGAGCGGGGCGAGAGGGTTCGCGCTTCGCCGCGCCGATCAGCGTGACGTCACACGCTCCCGCTCGCGTTGTCTCTCCATCGTAGATGTTTCCCCTGTCCCCCGGTCGCGCGCGTCTTCTCGTTCGCGCGGTCTCTCTCGCTCCCGTTCGCGTTATCTCTCCCTCGCACGTTCTCGTTCGCTCCTGGCCCCCGTTCGCGCGCGTCTTCTTATTCGCGCGGTCTCTCTCTCCCCCGTTCGCGTTCTCGTTCAGAAATTATACAAAAACTACAAATAGAAAAATTGCTTACCACCGCTTGATTTCAACCTAAAACCCCCGGCTCTTGAGTCACCTTCCGCAGTGTGTGTGACACAACATTGATTGTCTTTTTATCGTTACACTTATTGTTACACTTATTGTTACACTTATTGTTAATCTCTTAGCAGTATAGGTTTCTTAATTTTAGATAATATACACTTAAAATATTTCTCCAGACATTTCCATTTCTTGATCGTTTGCTTCAACTTCCATATCATGTCTTTCAAACTGCAATTCTTCGAAATCCATTTTTTACTTTAATGATGAAACCGCGGTGTTGCACTAACGCGTCTAAATCAATTAGAGGTTATATTCTCTACCGTCTTCTCGACCGTCTTTTATTCTTTTCCAATATATTTGATAATAGAGAAACATCCAGTTCGATTGGCGATCGGCGATTCCGATTTCGCGACGGATGCTTCCCAAGAAAAAATCTACAAACACATATATATGCGGCCTCTCTCTTTGCTTCATACAATGTCTCTTTTAAACATTTCATGATTATCAAAATCCTGCCACATTAGTATTTCACAACATTCATAAAATTCGAGAAACTTCCGATGCGATCGAAGATCGGCGATTCCGATTTCCCGACGAATCTGATATCTCGTTACATCGACGGTCCGCGGATCCCCATTCCTCACGAACGGATCGTTGATTTTCACGATCAGTTTCCCTTCAGGATAGAACACTGGTTTGCAAAGTTTTGCGTACTCGCTCATATCGGTGGGCTTTGATATACAGCTTAAGATGGCGAACCAATTGTTGTATAAACCGCACTATCAAGTATGCCAACCGACTCTTACTTTTAGTCCTCGACTACTGAGCGTACATTCATATTCATCCTTCTACATCTCACAATTGTCACATCGTTTTTTATCATATCTAATTTCATCTCAGCATCCATACAATTGCACCTTCCGAAAAATCTGCGATGTGCAGTTTTGCACGTGTGCAATGATGTCACCGCGAGACACGTATGTTCTCGAAAACGATAACGCGCCATTGACTTTCGATGATTTGATCTGTAAAACTGTTATTGAACCGCGATCAAACAGCTATCAAACAGGTATTGAACCGCTATGAAACAGCTATCAAACAGGTATTGAACAGCTATCAAACAACTAACACTATTATCAGTATAACAGCGATCAGTATAACAGCGATCTGTATAACTGCGATCTGTATAACTGCGATCTGTATAACTGCGATCTGTATAACTGCGATCTGTATAACTGCTATTGAACCGTTATCAAACTTCTTTTAAACAACTAAAAACAGCTCTTGAACAGCTAAAACATCTATATTATACTACAAAGTATGTGGGAAAAGAAAATAAAACGTTTATATATACATATATAGTTTATTTCAAAAAAATCATAATTTTTTCTGGTGTCGCGACCCCACCAGTTAAATATTTTTAATACATTTTGTAATGCGCAATTCTTAACATGTTTTCCGCATTTTACAGTATTAGTAACATCTAGATTATTTAAAGATTCAATATCTTCGTAATCTGCATCCAAAGTCTCAATTTTTAGATGTCTTCTCGCTTTATTCTCAAGCAGATCCACCAACCAATCTCGTTTCTGGCATCCCTTGACGTACACAAGAGTCGACGTCTCGTCGCCCTCTCCAAGTACAGCCGATGTAATTAGATGTTTCGCCATGCTGTAGGACACGTTTCCGTCCTCCCATCGTAGTCCATGGTGATTCACAATCAACCAGGAAGCGCATGATCTGTCGGATTTCGCGAGGAGACTCCATGGCATGGGACATGTAAAAATATAATGTGCCAAAACGGTCCCGTTTCTCAGAACCGCCACCTCCTTTACGACAAATTTCATCCCGACGGTGAATCCCTGCAGATCGACAAACGTCGGTACGATCATAACGAAACGGCGGAGCAATCTGTATCTTATCGCGGTACATCAGTGTCTCTTATATTGTAATATCTGCGTATATTGCAACATCTGCTGATATTGCAATTTACATGAGTTTGCGCACTACATTCGACAACGGACAGTATTCGATTACACGATCATGCAAGATGAGACAATAGGCGGTAGTATTTGCAGGTACATTTTCTTTACAATCAAATTCTATTCGCACATCCACGGTGGCGCTCTTGACAGATTCGTTTTGTCGCGAGCAATCAATGACAACAAAAGGTCCTTCCATCAGGAATGTATACAAGCTGCAAAGCGTATCGAAGGAATCGTATCCGTAATAAGTTTTACGAAAACGCGCATACATATCGAAAAGAACGGCGTATCGATTTTTAGTAAAATCCTGATTCATGTCGTCGTACGGATAAATTCGGAGTTTAGATAAAGTTTCACGTTGGTCAAATTACAGGCATTGAATATGCTAACATTTTGAGACATGATATTCTTGCGGCCGGTCTGCAGCGCAAAGATAACGTACCGCGGCTTCTCCAGCTGAGTCGCCGTTTTGACGGCCCACGAATGCTTGGTCGTGCTCTGCAACATGGGATACTCGTACAGATCCCACGAACGGAAACTGACACTAAGATATCGCCCGCTTTCCAAGGCCCGTAGCATAGATAGCTTATTGACCTCGTTTAACGTAACGTGAGGCATTCGCCACTGTATTTTAAACAATTCGATTTCCGGCTCCGTCGTAGGATTTCCTACAATGCAATTGTTATCGCTACGCGCACGTATCAAAATTAATTCGTGACGAGCATTAACAACGACGCGTTTGTAATCCTCGCAAAAGCCCAGCAACAACTTGAGCGGTACGCAAAAGTTAAAGTATCCTTCCGGTATGTTCGATGTAACGTCCCAGCCAGCATTCCGCATGAGTTGAGTATCATTATACGATAGCGATACGTAGTTCTTGATGGTACTGGTTATGCCAACGTTTCTGTTGCGATCAATCTCCACACCGTTGAGCTCGTATCAAATCTCATCGAACATGAACGCCACGCAATTATTCGCAAGCGTTGTCACAGACTCGTCATTCCTTCTCTTTATTACCAATCGTCCTTCAACGTAGAGATAGCTTTCACACGGCAATGTGTATAAATCTTGCTGTTGTATGGGTATTCTTATCTCATCGTTATGTCCAAACGTTGTGTTAGCATACGGATTGTACGTGTGTGTCTCAATCTTGACGACGCTGTCGTCAAAGATCGGTTCACCTCCAATGTTTAAGATATTAGCTATTTTGTACGACGAAACCCAATGATTTCAAAAATTCAATGTTTGACGCAGTGAGTTTCTTCTTTGGCAATCGGATTGTCTTTTTGTTTTTCGTCTGTCGCACCTGCTCAGCTTCGTTCAGTACCTACGAGCATCTCACGTTATCGCTGTCGTCTTCGTACATGCAGTCTAACGGTGATCTCTTCTCCGCAAAAATCAATCAATCGACCGTCCTGATCCACGACGCGAAGCGTCAAGTCCGAAATGCTCCGTACGATGATCGGAAGGTAAATGATCTGTGCCGGCGTTTCCGATATCTTATATCCTGGTGGCACGCTCGGTGAAAACTCGTGTATCGTGTGCACGTACTTGTCGTTGCTGTACGCACCCGCTGTCACGTTACACTCTATGCGAATGATGTTTACGTTGATGATATTTAGCGGAACATCCGATTCGTGCCATTGTCGCGACTCCAGCACGCGATTCGCTGAAAATCCCAGCAGCGATCCAATGTTGTTCGGTTTTGTGAAATTTATCCGATAAGCGCACTTGATCTCGCTCTTCATCGTATTGCTATTAGCATGAATAATAATCAATGGGTGTGGTTCATCTTCGTTTGTCGAGACATTATTGGATGGGTCCCATAAAAGAGCGCGTTTCAGATACATGTCTATATCACGCAGTTCGTACGATCCTTCGGGAATGGTAATCTCCTTGTCGTCGTCGTCATAGTAGAATTTATTGTTCGACGAATTTACATTCGGTATCGTGTGATATGTTTCAAAATCTGTTAGACCGAGCTCGTAATCGCCATCGCTCAAATCCACGGCGGGAAAGTAGCTTACCGCGAGGATGCTGCTCTTGCCGGTGAGCGTAAATGTCAGTGACATGTTTGAATGAATACTGAGATTAAACAGCGTAACGCCGGTCTTTAAATTGATTGTCAACCGACTGTAGAAAACGCAGACACAGTTGTCCGCAATTGCTCTGATCGTATCGCTGATAAGGCGTGCGATTGTACTCTATTACATTGTTCTCTAGATACTGCGCCAATTCTCTCGGTGGTCGAAGATTGCCAAAACTGTCGAAATATATGGCACGATCTCCCTTCTTCGCATACGCCACCCAGTGAGTACCCGGTCCATCAGTATTATCCAAATTCACGATACCGCTCTCGTTTCGACGTATGCCGCCGATCGGTAACGAGTCGCGCATGAAAACACCTCTAAAATATGGAATGCGCATACGTTTTGCCAATTGTTGCAGTTGCACATTGGTAGTTACACCCTTGGGAATTTTTAGCGTCCCTTCGACGTTTTTTTTTTTCTTGAGACTCCCCGTCCGCGTTTGTACGGAGCGAGATAAAGTCCGTGACCTTCCATGGCGCGATTGTGACGTTGCATCTCTTCCAGCTGACGTCGCGCGGCTTTGTTGTCATTCACGGCCTTTGCGACTCCTGCCGCTCCGCCGACCAACGAGCCGAGAACCCCTAATAACGGCAAGATCGGTAGGATACCGCCGCGTTTCGCTACCGGAAGTATTCGCTTGGTCTTCTTCTTTTTCTTCGTTTTCAAACCCATACCGAGTTTCGTTTTAGCCTTCATGGCCGCCCAGACGGCTGTAGCCGCAGCTCTCTCTCCGAGAGTCGAATCGTTCGCGATGACACGTTTTCGCGCTTCCGCGGCGAGTATATTGTCTGCCACGTGTCGTTCTACGAGATCGCTGCTACGCGAGTAGGCTATGTCGTGCTCGCGACACGCCGCGTCCAATGGATTGATACCCCGATCACCTCTTGCCAATCGTGTTTCTAAGCGAGTTCCCGGTCCGCAAAATTGATAGCCGGGGATATGTAATTCGATCGGAAGCGCGTTTATCGCGCGATTCAGCAGACCTCGACCTATCTTCGGCGGCATTCGCCGCAGTTTTTTATCAACGGCGGCGGACCGTCGATGTGCGTTTGCTGACACGGCAAATTATAATGTATTAAACAGCGCCGATATTGCTGAACCTCCGAATCTGTCTTGATATGTTCGGGAAGCTTATCCCACAAATAATCTATGTGATTATAAAACTGTCGCAGTAGAATGACCTTTGGTATATACTTTAACTGCTCGGCGGTTAAATCGTAAATATCGCTGTTATCCGACACGAGCAAAAACATTTTAACGACTGAGCATCTCAGCTCTACGCGTCTCTATAAATAGGCCAGCTTTCTCGATATTATTATTCATTCGTTGTGGAGGGGAGGTAAAATGCGGTTCGTACGACAATCGCGGACGATCAAAGTGACAAACTTTGACGATAGGATGCCGTTAACAAAAGAGGTACGCAAACATGGAGGCATGCTACCGATTTCTATACGCGGTATCATCTGCGGTCCGTCGAATTGCGGCAAGACAAACGTTTTGATAAGCTTGCTGGAAAGTCCGCACGGTGTACGTTTCGAGAACGTGTATGTGTACTCGAAATCGTTGCAACAACCGAAATATCGATATTTGGAGAATATACTAACACCGATAGAAGAGATTGGCTACTTTACGTTCTCGAATAACAGTGACGTCATTCCGCCGAGCGAGGCGCTCCCGAATTCTATTTTTATCTTTGATGACGTGGCATGCGACAAGCAGGATACGATAAGAGAATACTTTGCAATGGGCCGGCACGCGGACATTGACTCTTTCTATCTTTGTCAGACGTATGCGAAGATACCGAAGCATCTTATACGCGACAACGCGAATTTATTGATTCTGTTTAAACAGGATGGTACCAATCTGAAACACATATACAGCGATCACGTAAACACAGATATGTCTTACGATGATTTCAGTAAATTGTGTCATACGTGTTGGCAACAAAAGTACGGATTCGTGGTGATAGACAA
Organism: Temnothorax americanus; assembly: GCF_048541705.1. Classification (NCBI taxonomy): domain Eukaryota; kingdom Metazoa; phylum Arthropoda; class Insecta; order Hymenoptera; family Formicidae; genus Temnothorax; species Temnothorax americanus. Next base: position 129,161 of record NW_027509277.1, read on the forward strand.
GGACAGCGCGATTTCGAATGGTCGATACAGAAAAGGATTTAACGACTTTGCGATACCAAAACGTGGTTAGTTGTTGTCGACGCGTCGATTGAACAACGTTAGCGCAACATGGACAGCAGCGAGGAGATTAGAGAGCGCGAGAGGATCGTGAAAGATATTGCGAAAACGAGCAATTCGATTCGCAAAAAATATCACGCCTTGAAAACTGGTAAAATGGAGGAAGATATTGCGTTGGAGAGACACTTTAAGCCCGTCATCGAACCTCTAAGGCAGATTGTCGAAAACACCGTAGCTGACAAAGAATCTGACGTGTCAAAGATTGAGAATGAAACGGCGTGGGAAGACGAAGAGCCGAAGCTCAAACGACAACGACCAAACGCCTCGTTTAACGACTCTGTAATGGCTTCAACTCCGGTTACGTTGAAACGATCGATAAATGTGCCATCTAATTTGAGCGAAATAACAAAAACTTTACAACCGCGTAAACCGAAACGATCGAAAGGTTCATTGAATGAACCACCGATAACCTCTGCGTCTTCCGTACAACACACAGTGCTCGCAAACGAAGATGTTTTTGAAACCACGAATGACCCACTCGTGATGTCCGTTCGACAGCAGTTGCAAACATCTGAGGGTCAAGAAACGTTGCGAGATCAATTGGGTCCATTGAGCCAAAAGTACATCGGGGCAGTTCTGAGCGGCGATGAAGAAAGCGGTATGGACATCGCGTACGGTGTTAAATTCACCAACGATGGAATGATGCTCGGTAATAAACGTTTTGACGTGAACCATGCGGACAACATAATTATCGACGGCATACGATACAATGGCACACGTGGTCTTTTCGAATTAATCTTTAAGAAATATCCCGATGACGATATCTACACGGAGGACGATATGCAAACGTACAAGAGCATTCTGTTGATGACGAGTGTTCATAAACGCAATTATGATGCTCACGCTCAAATAAAGGGCAATGGGGGATACAAGTACACACATATAATCGGGCCGCTGATTTCAGGTAAAAAAGCTGGAAAAGGTATACCGCGTGCCATGACAGGCAACAAGATCGACCATATAATTGCACAGTCGATTTCGGGTAAAAAAGCCGGAAAAGGTATACCGCGTGCCATGACATTAAACGACAACAAGATCGACTATGTTCATTGGGACGATCCCAACGAGCTTGTAGATCGTCTCCGATTGCTCGAAGCTTCGCGCCTAGCGGGTCACACCGGTCACGATAACGAAATCCTGTCGATTATCGAGGAACTTCGCGAGGCTGGACTTATTATAAATTAAGTGGCGCGACAGCGAGTCATTCAATCAACATCGAAATGCCGATCAACAAGTTTGGTATATCGCTCGGAAGAGGCGGTGCGGAACCGTACTATCAATGGAGAGGATTAATCAGAAATTACGTGCGAGATAACGCTCTTTGCATGGTCGCCACCGACTTTGACGCGAAATCGCGCAAGATTCGACGGATAGCGCCGCCCGTAGATGATGGCGATGCAGCCAACAAACGCTACGTGCAGCAGAGCGTGCAAATTTTGGAAGATCGACAGGATGAAATGGAGAGAAAGATGGCTGTATTCCAGAATAATATGCAAATTACCCTAAACGAACTTCAAAAGATGATTCAAGATGTAATTGCGAATCATCGCGAATAGATAAGAACGTACATCTGATATCTGCGTCAGTTGCGCGTCATCGTCATGGCTGGTAAGAAGCAATCAGCTGAGAAACGGCGGCTGGTGGAAGAATTACACGCTCCTGCGAGAAGAAATTTTTCTCGAAGACGCGTCATAGTACGCGGATACGATGACCTGTGGCAGGCGGATGTGGTCGAGATGCGACCATACACGCGATTTAACAGAGGCTACCACTACATACTCACCGTTATCGACGTGCTGAGCAAGCACGCATGGGCCGTACCGCTCAAGACCAAGAGCGGACCCGAGGTTACCACGGCGATTGCAAAAATAATTCGAGACGGTGGCAGATGTCCGAAAAATCTGCAGACTGACAAGGGGAAAGAATTTTACAACACAAACGTGCAGAAACTCTTGAAGAAACATAATATCAATCACTATTCGACATATTCCGTAATGAAGGCATTGGTCGTCGAACAATTCAATCGCACGCTCAAGAACAACATGTGGAAAATGTTTACGCGCAATGAAAATTACAAATGGATCGACTCGCTGCCAGGTCTCGTATCGGATTATAACGCGCGAAAGCATCGAACTATCGGAATGCGACCCATCGATGTTACCCCCGCGATCGCCGACAAGCTCCTAACAACGGAGTACAGCCACGTAAAGGTTGCTGCTCCAGCGCGATTTAAAGTGGGCGATTCGGTACGCGTGAGTAAATTCAAGACAATCTTCGAAAAAGGATACACGCCAGATTGGACCACGGAGGTGTTTAGAATCGTCAAAGTGCAGAAAACTAATCCTGTGACGTATCTGTTGGAAGATTCCTGCGAAAAACCCGTCGCCGGCGGCTTCTACGAATACGAGTTACATCGCGTTGCTAATCCCGACGTGTATCTCGTTGAAAAAGTTTTGCGCAAAAGAGGGAATGAGGTTTATGTAAAGTGGTTAGGATTTGATAATTCACACAATTCATGGATACACAAAAATAATGTATTGTAAAAATTTATTACAGTATAAAAATATACATATATACATATGAGTCATACATATTTATTTTCCTAAATAACTAAATGTATTTACAATATATTTACAGCGGTATTTACAATATATTTACAATGGTATTTACAATATATTTACAATGGTATTTACAATATATTTACATTGGTATTTTATAATGTCCCCATGGCAGCGTTTCGGTAGAACCGGGTATAATGTATCGCTTATCGTCGTACGGACTTAGAGCTATTTTCGTTTCGAACACGGTATATACCTCGTGTTTTTTGGATCTTATGCAGGTTTGCTGTCGCGTCATTTCAACCTAAAAAAAAAAGAATGTGGTAGTATTATACCTCGAAAAAACCTAAGTAACAAGTGGTAGATCTTTATATCTCGAAAAATCTCGAAAAAATCTAAGCAGTAGTATCTTTATTTCCGAAAAATTATAACCCAAGTGATACACGTCACAAAATTATGTTACCTTATCAAAAAAAAGAGTCGCGCTTCAAGTGATCTATTACAATTACAAAAAAGAAATGATATCTCTTTAAGTTAGAGCGCCAATTACAGAGAGAACATGTATATTGCCTCAAAAAATAATTGTTGCACTACATTGAAAAATCTTTACATTGTGTCAATTAGAAAAGAATGTATAATAACAATTTTATAAGATTAAAAAATGTTATTTAAATTTAACAAGGGAATACAAGATATTTAAATACAAAGTTATTTACATGTGTATTTTTTAATGGCCACAAAGAATTACAGAAGTAACAGTACAAAATAAAAATATTTTATTAAAATACATAAATTTTTCTTGTAAAAAAACTTGGCGCTGCTAAACCTTTTAAATAAATAAGAACAACAATAAATAAAAATAATTCAGAGAAGAATACAATGGGAGTAATATTAAATGATTATCAGCGTGGATGTGGGAGTGAGTGATATGGGTGTGCGTGACTACGCGGACGGCGGATAATGCGGCTTATAATTAAGTATAGAATAAGTTTATTTATTTATTTAAAATTTTGAGGTCTAGCAGCGCCAATTTTTTTTACAAGAAAAATTTATGTATTTTAATAAAATATTTTTATTTTGTACTGTTACTTCTGTAATTCTTTGTGGCCATTAAAAAATACACATGTAAATAACTTTGTATTTAAATATCTTGTATTCCCTTGTTAAATTTAAATAAAATTTTTTAATCTTATAAAATTGTTATTATACATTCTTTTCTAATTGACACAATGTAAAGATTTTTCAATGTAGTGCAACAATTATTTTTTGAGGCAATATACATGTTCTCTCTGTAATTGGCGCTCTAACTTAAAGAGATATCATTTCTTTTTTGTAATTGTAATAGATCACTTGAAGCGCGACTCTTTTTTTTGATAAGGTAACATAATTTTGTGACGTGTATCACTTGGGTTATAATTTTTCGGAAATAAAGATACTACTGCTTAGATTTTTTCGAGATTTTTCGAGATATAAAGATCTACCACTTGTTACTTAGGTTTTTTCAAGGTATAATACTACCACTTTCTTTTTTTTTTTTAGGTAACAACATATACACTACTATACGTGTACTTGGCGCCTTTTTTTACCTTTTTTTAAAAAAGGTAATTTTGTGCGGATATCACGCCTTTTTGTAGTATATTACGCATTGTATAAACAGTATGTACAGGATAAAGCTATTTGGAGGTATAATACTACCACTTTGTTTTTTTCGAGGTAACAACATAACAGAGTAACAACATAATACATATACACTATTATGCGTGTACCTGGCGCTCATTTTACCTTTTTTTAAAAAGGTAATTTTGTACAGATATCACGCCTTTTTGTAGTGTTACGCATCTTAATCTTATAAACAATATATCTTATAATCTCATAAACCGTATATAATACAAGGTATGAAGCTAAAAGTGTTACGGACTATTATTTCTAAAAAAAACAACAATTTAATATTTTGCTCAGTTTTTTAAAAATAATAATCTGTAACCCTTTTAGTTGTACACCTTGTATATAATTTTCAATTTCAACATAAAACATAATCGCAATAAAGCATGATTAATGTTAACAAATCGTTAACTGTAAAATTTTTTATTTATTTTTATTTGCGTGTCTTACTGAATGTTGTTCGCAACTGTATATGTACCGATATCTTCAGGTATCGATATTTTTGATAATTATTTTTACGTCAGACATAATTTTAATTCATCCAATTTTTATTATGTCTAAACATAATTTTTGTCCAATTTTTATTATGTCTAGACATAATTTTAATTCAGCGATTTTTATTATGTCATGACATAATTTTAATTCTGCCGCTAGGGAAATTTTAAGTCGATTTTTATGAATCTAGCTTGAATTCAATGTTTAAGTGTCCCAGGTTCCGATGACGAGGTCCACATAGTGCGCTTCGTAGTTTTCGGTGTCTACATGTATTAATACCTCAAATTCGATATCTACGTGTAGGCCTACATTGGGTGCGTTCAGCCGATATTTTGCTAGCCTAGCAATCGTGAGCAGTCGCTCGTTTTCGCTTGTTTCCTCTTTTTTGACTTACTGGATTAAAAAGAAAGGAAACGAGCAAAAACGAGCAACTGCTTACGATTGCTAGGCTAGCGGAGTATCGGTTGAACGCACATATTCAGATTTAAAGTTATTAATACACCTAGACACCAAAAACTATGAAGCGCACTATGTGGACCTCGTCATCAGCAACCTGGGACACCTAGACATCAATTTCAAGGTATTAATACACGTAGACACCGAAAACTACGGAGCGCAATATGTGGACTTTGTCATCGGGAACCTGGGACACCTAAACATTGAATTCAACATATTATTACACCTGGACACCGAAAACTACGAAGCGCACTATGTGGACCTTGTCATCGGCAACCTGGGACACCTAGACATCAAATTCAACGTACGATTACACCTAGACACCGGAAACTATGAAGCGCACTATCTGGATCCCGTCATCGGCAACCTGAGATACGTGGACATCGAATACAAATTAATACACGTAGACACCGAAAACTACGGAGCGCACTATGTGGACCTTGTCATCGGCAACCTGGGACACCAAGACATCGAATTCAACGTACAATTACACCTGGACACCGAAAACTATGAAGCGCACTATCTGGATCTCGTCATCGGCAACCTGGGACACGTGAACATCAAATTCGAGGTATTATTACACCTAGACACCGAAAACTACGGAGCGCGATATCTGGATCCCGTCATCGGCAACCTGGGACACGTGAACATCGAATTCAAGGTATTAATACACGTAGACACCGAAAACTACGGAGCGCACTATGTGGACCTTGTCATCGGCAACCTGGGACACCTAGACATCGCATTCATCGTACGACTACACCTGGACACTGAAAACTATGAAGCGCATTATCTGGATCTTGTCATCGGCAACCTGGAATACGTGAACATCGAATTCAAGGTATTAATACACGTAGACACCGAAAACTACGGAGCGCACTGTGTGGACCTCGTCATCGGCAACCTGGGACACGTAGACATCGCATTCAACGTATTATTACACCTGGACACCGAAAACTACAAAGCGCACTATGTGGACCTCGTCATCGGCAACCTGGGACACGTGGACATCGAATTCAAGGTATTAATATACGTAGACATCGAAAACTACGGAGCGCACTATGTGGACCTCGTCATCGGCAACCTGCGACACCTAGACATCGAATTCATCGTACGATTACACCTGGACACCGAAAACTATGAAGCGCACTATCTGGATCCCGTCATCGGCAACCTGGGACACGTGAACATCGAATTGAAGGTATTAATACACGTAGACACCGAAAACTACGGAGCGCACTATGTGGACCTTGTCATCGGCAACCTGGGACACCTAGACATGGCATTCAACGTACGATTACACCTGGACACCGAAAACTATGAAGCGCATTATCTGGATCCCGTCATCGGCAACCTGGGACACGTGGACATCGAATTCAAGATATTAATACACGTAGACACCAAAAACTACGGAGCGCACTATGTGGACCTCGTCATCGGCAACCTGGGACACGTAGACATCGAATTCAACGTATTAATACACGTAGACACCGAAAACTACGGAGCGCACTGTGTGGACCTCGTCATCGGCAACCTGAGACACGTAGACATCGAATTCAAGATATTAATACACGTAGACACCAAAAACTACGGAGCGCACTATGTGGACCTCGTCATCGGCAACCTGGGACACGTAGACATCGAATTCAACGTATTATTACACCTGGACACCGAAAACTATAAAGCGCACTATTTGGACCTCGTCATCGGCAACCTGGGATAATAGACATCAAATTCAAGCTTGATTCATAAGAATCGACTTAAAAATTTCCTAGCGGCACTTTCTGCCAAGCGTAGAGAACCTTCTTTTCCGTTGACTCAATATTTATTATATACATACCTAATTTACCTAAATAGAAATCTTCCTCCTGACCGATAAGTCTATCGACCTAATTTCGAAATATGCGCGCGATATCGAAACTGGCGATACCTGCGCCGCCAGCGTCGAAAAAGTGACAGGGACGTTCTCTGATAATCATAGTAATATTGAATGAGAGCGTTAGGAGGAGTATCTTAAAAATAAATTTTCACATTTGGACTTTGCGTTGCAATATCTCCGCTCGTAAGGCACGTAGCGGAATATTATGAGAGAAACCCCCCCCCCCTAATTGGACCCCAAGCTATCGATCAAGCCTACTTAGAACTTGATCCGTTCACTCGTTATCGAGATCTCAACATCTCGGGTACTCGCAACCCGTCGCGTCGCGTAAAAGAGTCACGGTCGGTCTCGCTCCGCGTGTACTTGGCGCGAGACACTACCGTGTCTCTTGATTTTGTCGCGCAGACACCGCGTGTAATCGTCGAACGTTATCGACCTGGCTACGACGTTACTCTTAACACCTTTAGCCTTTTTCGTATCTTTCTTACCGTCCACTCGCAAAGGCGTACATCTTTGCTCTAAACCCGACAAATTCGGTCATTATCGCACCGTTATTTTCGTCTTTCATTAAGCCCGGAACTTTTTTATTGACGAGTGGGATACCGTACGTATTATCAATCGCATAATCGCTAGTGTCAAATCTATAATGAATGTGACGCTTCATGATATCATACACATCGTCGCACTCGATGTGATAAATGAGACTGTCAGTATCGGTGTACGTGACTTTACACTTATCGCGATACAACGGTAACATGTACTCGTGATGAAATTCATACAAACATGTCTTGGATATATCGAGGATGCACATACCCACATAGATTGGTTTGTCGAACTTCACCTCGAGTTTTCGCATTTCTATTGCTACTAAATTCTCCGAAAAGACGCTTCGGCTATGAAAATTTGGTTTCGCAATCATTGCCTCCGCGCCGTATCTACCCTCCCAATGAGTCACGAGGCGCACGTCAACGTGATTGCGTACATTCTCCATGGTTTTGCCAAACACTGCATTGGTCATCAATTTGTATAAATTTTTTTCGAAATCATTTTTGACCAATGTCCTAAATTTCGTATTAAGTTCTATATAATCGCGAAGCCATGGAGATTGCGCGAATTTCAGTATACGGTGAATTTTTGATATACGGAGACCGTGACGAGTACACTGCTGCAGGTTGCGATAATGTATTACATAACGTTTCTTATCGTATAATGTTGCAAGGAGCTTGTCCTGCCGCTTGCCGGGTGGTTTATCGCGCGTCGGACAGAACGGTAGGTCAGTGTGCGCGTCGTGAAGATGTTGCGGATACTCCAAATCGACTTCGAGTATGTAGCCTATCGAGGAATCCAACGCGACATCTATAACATTAAAATCGGTTACGTTGTCGACCCATTTAAAATCTGCGTATGGCAATGGTTGACACATTGCCCAGCCGTATAAGATATTTACATCAAAATACATGAGGTATGACGACGGTTTCGATGGATCGTACGATTGCATGTACTTGTTGATGGCCAGTGCGTATCTGTTTGAACAATGACTCAAAACGCCGCGTATACCGCGTTCGATAAACATGACCATGTCAATGTCGGTGAGCAATTCGAAATTGATGTGTGTATGCTTCAACATAGCATCCCACGTAAAACCCGGTAGAGTATAATAATACGCCGAATCGAGTCCGTAACTCGCGACGCAACTATCGCGAAAATTTTCAAAGATATCGGCCAACAGCAAGACATCGGTCTTGAGATATAAATCGCTGTAATCACCGAGCGTTCGAATGGAGAACCACTGCCAGACGTCGACGGCGTGCGCGTAATCGCTCTCGGATACGGTGTCACCTGTCAATGAACTGTAAAACGAGTCGCACGGCGGTAACCACAAGTCCTCCAATTTTTCGACGCAGTCAATGTATTCATATGGAAATACGCCTTTTCGTGTCAGCAAATCAAAGTTTTCTGTGGATAATTCACAAAATTCGCGTTGCAATATTCGCAGTTTATCCTTGCTGAGATAAGATGCCAATTTGTCGAGACTAGAGGTGAGAAACTTTTACGAATCGATAAATCGCAATTTGACGCACGTTTTTCTTATCTTTATCTTCGGTGTTTTGAACGTTTTTTGTAAACGAAATATATTTTTCTTTTGTGATCGGGAGTAAATCTACATGTCCTTCGTACGCTGTTGCTATTTCAGTTATAATAAAATGTGCGTCATAGCCCGATAAATTATGAAACACTATGGGAATGCAATGCGAATCTTTATAATTTAAGTTACAATTCGAATGTGCGGGACCTCTGTATCGACCGGTCAGGTGACAATGATCGCGTACTCGCACGTCGTCTGGCTCGAACGGTTCTTCGCACACGTGACAGTGCGTGGCACTGTTAAACTTTTCCCACTCGTCTCGCGTGAAATCTGCCATGGGTATATTAGTGGACAAAATGGTCTTTACGTCGTGAGCTAAACGTCTTAGCTCCTCGGCGAACCACGCGACGCAATCCTTATCGCGACGAAACCGATACATAGATAACGACTCGTCGTACGAGCAACGCACGTAGTACCCTATGCTAAACACGCGATGATGTTGATATGTGTACCTGGACGTTTCCGAATCCGCTTCCATCTTCTCCAGAATACATTCCAGGTCGGCGTATACGACAAACGGAACTCGTTCCTTCCTGTTGTGATTTTTAAATGCCAACCACTTGTCGTTATCGCTCGGTAACTTGATCGCGCAGTCATTCATCTCCTGACAGTCGACGGTGTGGGCAGCCAATTTTTCGTTGGAGCTGAAGTAGTGCAAACATCTGCAAAAATAAACGCAAATATTATAAATTTTTTATACACAAAATATTCTATATTATTAAAAGAACTATATAGGTACTTACCGATCGCAAAAGTATTTCCTGTGCTCTTTTTTACTGATTTGCGAGCTCACGAGGCGGGATAGGTTCTTGATCCATGCAAAATGTCCCACGTTGTCGTTATGCACGTACAGCAGATTTACATGTCTGTCCATCTTTCGATCAGTAACCCGTATTGGCAAGATAGCAAGTTCCATGTTTTTTTTCTCGATGCTGTACACGTTGATGGAGATGTTGTTGTGATTTTCAAACCGTTTAATTTGATTCAACGTCATTAGAAACTCAATGTCCGTAAGATTTAGCACCGACGTGTAATGTGGATACGAAGATTTCCGATCTGTAGGTATGTCTCTCGGCTGGATACAGAGCAGCCACCACTGACCATGCGAAACATGCATTGTCCATTGATTGCACGTTTATCACCGCCTTCTTCTTTTTAATTTCTTGCGGTATTTGGATGCAGTTTTGCATGTGTTCGATGAAATCATCGTGAGACACGTATGCTCTTGAAAAAAAATCATATTTGATGCCCGATGAGATGATCTCATCACGAATGTTCTTGACAAAGATATCACATTTAACGTATATGTGGATTGTGGTGGTGGTCACCATGCAGCAGCCGTACATTGGCGCTATTTTTGCAAAATTTGCAGTTTTGGGTATAAATGGTCTACGAGGATTCTAGAGCGCAGTCGAGAGTTCGATACGGTTCGAGTAAGTTGCAATAAACAGCCTCCAGATACGATGAACACTCACGGTGCGAACTACTACGTTCCGATTCAAGACGAAACGTGTGAGAAACAGCACA